>NC_133380.1:38573837-38618278 GCF_049309525.1 Garra rufa | reverse complement strand
AACATTTCAGGATTTCTCTCCATATAATGGACTTCTATGGTGCTCCCAAGTCTGAACTTCCAAAATGCAGTTTAAATGCAGCTACAAAGGGCTCTAAATGATCCCAGCCAAGGAAGAAGGGTCTTATTTATTTTATTTTATTTTTTCAAAAAAAAAAAAAAAAAAAAAAAAGTATTTTCTTGCTCTGTGTGAACTCTGTGTTTATTCCAGTTCATGACAGTTAGGGTATGTTGTAAAACTCCTACATTGCTGTTTTACCTTATTTTGTAAAGGACATTTGACCTTCTTTGCATGTTAACTTTGTAAACAATGGGTTGGTACTTCTGAAGCAATGTAGGACTATTTTGTGGTTGGAGGAGAAATTGAGTTTTTCGACATATCTCAACTGTCATGAAGTTCAGGCAGAGCTAGACAAGAAGAGCGTTTAAGTTTAAAAAGTATATAAATTGTCAATTTGTTTCGAAAATAATCAATCGTTTCACTTTTTCCTCGGCTGGGATTGTTTAGAGTCCTTTGAAGCTGCGTTTAAACTGCATTTTGGAAGTTCAAACTAGCGGGCACCATAGAAGTCCATTATATCCTGAAATGTTTTCCTCAAAAAACATAATACTATTATGGCTGAAGAAAGAAAGACATGGATGACATCTTGGATGACAAGGGGGTTAGGACGTTATCTGTAAATTTTTGTTCTGGAGGTGAACTACTCCTAAAAGCCAAATTTATTTCTGGTAAAACTTCAGTTTGCACTCTTAAAAATAAAGGTGCTTTAAACGGTTCTTCAAGCGATGCCGTAGAAGAACCATTTTTGGTTCCACAAAGAACCATTTAGTTGAAGGTTCCATCTTTTTCTTACCTTTTTATAATCTGAAGAACCTTCTTTTGCCACAAAGAACCTTTTGTGTCTTTTGTGAACCATTTAGGCAAAAAAGTTCTTCTCTGGCTTCATCATTTTTAAGAGTGTAGGGACCAATTCGGACTATTAACTAGTCACTCATTAACATGCATATTACTAGTATTTTGGCTGTTTACTAGTACTTATAAAACACATATTAATGCCTTTTTCTGCGTGACCATATTTTAGATCCTTTAATGCTATCCCATACCTAAACTTACTCTTTATAAGCAGCAAATTGGGAGTTTAATGAGGAAAAAAAAACAGTTAATAGTGAGAACTAATCCTCAGTCTGAAGTGTAGACTTATTTCTGGAGTGTTTTTCACAATAAACATTGCTTCAAAGCAGCATTACAGAAAATCATGAGTGGGTGGTCATAAAGTTATACGTAGGACTGGGCGATAATACAGTGTAAATTTTTCTTAACAGAACCTTACCGTTCTGCATGCGCAGACTAAAGATTTTCATTTTTTGCATGTTCTAAAAATGCCAAATGCAGTTATGCATTTGACTCAAATGCAGCTCCTAAACAGCATTAAACACTGTGATTTTATTTCTCAGATTTAGCAAGAGCAAACAACCTAACGTTTTTTTTCTCCTCGTGTTGTTGCAGGACACTCGGTGACCAGCGGCAGAGATACGAACACGTTCGGGACTCTACCACTCAACGGCAACTTCAATAACAGCTACTCACTTCATAACTACAGCGACGGCGTGCAGGTGGTGGATTGCGGGCTCAGTCTCAATGACACGGCCTTCGAGAAGATGATCATCTCCGAGCTCGTGCACAACAACCTCAGGGCCGCCGAGTCCCGGATCAGCACCAAAAAGGGGGCGGGGATCAGCAGAGGGGAGGAGCCTGTGGTTGCGGAGACGTCGTCCCTGGTGCAGGTGGGCGGGGACAGTGAGATGGGCGGTCTGGGGCTGCACCACACGCATCCCCGCACGCTCGAAGCCCCCCTCATCCCCCAGCGAACTCACTCGCTCCTGTATCACACACAGGAGAGAGCGAGGGCCGACATGGACGGAGGGCCTTCGCATCCCCACAGCTACATGGGCCAGCTTCCGCCTCCGGCCGAAACCGCCCTGCCCTCCCCCAACAGAGACTCGGTGTACACCAGCATGCCAAACCTCAGAGACTCGCCATTCTCGGAGAGCAGTCTAGACGTCGACCAGGACCTCTCGCCATCCAAACACAGTCCGAACGAAGACGTTTACTATAAAAGCATGCCCAACCTGGGGTCAGGCCAGCAGCTGCACGCGTATTATCAGATGAGCAGAGACAGTAGCGAGGGCCTCATCATCCCCGTTTCTAAAGATGCCTGTGTCCCCGAGGGGGACGTAAGAGAGGGACAAATGCAGCTGGTCACAAGCCTTTAAAACTAACTGTAAGCACCGCCCACCATGTACACAGCCCCGCCCATCCACCGATGGCAGAGTGGTCTTCCTTTTTTTAGCCTCCCACATAACTGCACACATAATGGAGAAGTACCGCTGCTGTCCAACGAGTTACAGGCAGGCCCAGACGGAATCTGCAGACTTTTTAATCGCATTTCTGCGCTGATTTTAGATGGAAATTGCAGTGGAATGGATGAGGTTGGTGAAATGTGTCACATAAAGCTTATGCCTTGTTTTTCGGTAAAATACTCTTAGAAATACATTAACTTGAACAGCAAAAGTGCATAAAACCAAATTTTAGAAAATTTACTGACTTCAAACAGGGTATAACAACTTCCTACCTTCCCACCTTTTGTTCCCTTTTGTTGCTGTTATGCTGTACTATCACCAGATCTTGGATTCAATGGTGTTTTCTGTCAATTAGCATAGGTTTTAAGTAACTTTGCCAGAATGATCCAAAAATAATGCTTTTTATTCAAAAGCTGAGGTGCATACACTGCAAAAAATGCTTTTCTTACTTAGATTTTATCTTACTTGTCTTGTTTCCAGCCAAAATATCAAAAAAATTATTAAATCAGGAAGGATTTTCTAGACGAGTAACAATTATTGTCTTGTTTTCAAAAAACAAAAAGTCCAAATTAAGTGTGTTTTTGCTTGAAACAAGCAAAATAATCTGCCAATGGGGTAAAACAAATAATCTGATTATATTTCTTACCCCATTGGCAGATTATTTTGCTTGTTCTAAATTGTTTACTTTTCTAGAAAATCCTTCTTGATTTAATTGATATTTTGGCTGGAAACAAGACAAAAAATACAAGTAAGAAAAGCATTGTTTGCAGTGTACGCCAGGGTTGCCAGGTCTTCATAACAAAGCCAGCCCAACTGCTACTTAAAACTAGCCCAATCATGCTCCCGGTGAAACTACAAAAATTGCATTAAAATCATGTTCCGTGGTGGACGACATCACGTTATTGGGAGCTATTAATGTTTATTTCATGCTATAACTAGTAAAGAATAAGAGATGATTGGTTCATGTGACACTTGAACTAAGGCGCAACACCAATCTGTCCTGACACAAAAGAGCCACAAAATGGTATTTGTTTCAATTTCTTTAAAAAATGACCAAATTTGAAAGCTGAGACTTTGTTTCATACCTAAAGTAACCTGTTCTGTCTTGTCTGTCAGCACTTTGTCAGGTTCCTCTTTGCTCCGCAATGTATTTTTCACTGTGTGAGAAAATGATGTGAGGCGTGAGAACACCTTTGCAAAGACTCAATTGAAAGAAAACAAGTTGACAAAAAGAATGAATCCAAGATTTGGTGATCATATAGCATTAGAAATTTACAAGCAATTTTTCAATGGCCAGCATCACCAATTTTTACCAGTGATGGTAAGAAACAATCTTAAGACATATTTCAGAAAGTATACAGTTTTGTTTAAATGAATGTATTGAGCGTTTTTACTGGAAAACAAGACAGAAGGCACTAATAAGCAAACACATTTTTGTGATTTTTAACTGTTACCTTGTTTTTGGTAGCTGAATGTAATCAAATTAGCCACAATTATTTAATAAACAAGCAAGGGTCAGATGAAGTGTACAGTAGAACTTTGTGAATGAAGGCCTCGCAGTGTTCTGCGGTTGCAGATTCCGTGTGGGCCTGTATATAGGAATCCAGTTTCACATAAAAAATGAATAAAATTAAGCCAACAAAAAAAAGAAGTCTCGTTCCAGTGCATAAGTTTCTCAAAGGATGTACATATATGTTCACATATTTCTCTTTTGAATGCAGTTTTGCTTTTTCTTTTTTATTATATACAAAAATGGAATTTCCAGGACCCTAAGACATATGGTGATTGTCCTGACTGAACTAAAGGAGTCCTGTAACACCCTTTACAATCATCAACAAAGTCCCATATGACCACTAGCAAACAAACCCCAGGCCTTATATTTTCTCAATCATACACGGGACTGTCAAGGGTAATAATATAACATAGAACAATATATTTTGTTGTATTGATTGTGTAAAATAAATTGCTATAAAATAATCAAGAACAGCCCAAAATAAAAAGCAAATGAAGAGATTTTGAACATGAGATGACTATGTAAAAAGTTTTAAAGCTTGTTTATGGTGATGCAATTGCTGGATGACCACATGTACGCTGCAAAAGACATGGAAATTCCTCTGTCCTGTTCATGAAAATGGTTTTGCCGCTTCAGTTTCAGTAGATTCTGGTGTTCTCGTGCCTTGCACACATTTATTTTTTGTGCAAATCTGTGCAAAGCATGAAAAATGTAGCGACTGAAGGCCGCAGCTGAGCATGAAGGAGGACCTTCGTCTTTAAAGACATATTACTGCAGCTGGGGATGGATATTTATTTATTAAATTATTCTTTAAAAATGATACTTTTGTGAATATTTTACAGCACTGGTCGACGTAGTTCATCCTCATATGCATAATTAAGAAACCCATCTCTGATAAATATGTAAAGGAGCCCATCTCTACAAAGGATGTAAAGTTCTACACTTGTTTAACAATAAATAAATGTGAATTTTTGTCTAACTGAATGTGTAATGCATTTTTTTATTATTATTATTTGCACACTGGCGATTAGAAATCTGAGTGTGTATTTACTTGTTTGTGTAAAGATAGGAAAACAGAAAGATCGTCGATGCATTTTAAAACTGAGACGGTATTTCATCACTCTTCTATCTCAGTGGTTTGGCATGTTTATGCTATTTAAGCTGGTGATGCACATCAAAGTGAAAAGCGATGTAAGCCGATACATAAACTGCAATATGAGCCCTCATAAACAGCCTGAGAACAGTTTGCTGCATTATAGCTAGAGGGCAGTGCACAGGGGAACCGCAAGTTCATTTACTGGAGAAAACTGCAGTTTATGAAATTTTGAACCTGTCTCTCTGAAGTCCTGTTTCAAACTATCAGTCTTCAGAAAGTTTCTTTCAGACAGCTGCTTGCGCTGCGCCTGCTGACGTAACCTTAACACTTTCCCTGTGCCTCTTTGAAATCATCTGAAACTCCTTTAGGAGACATAGGAGTCAGATATGAGGCAAAGGTTATGTTGAGGACACTGGCTTAGTAAATATTGTGGAGTATACACTGAAAAACAGTATTTGTTAAACAGTCATAAAGCTGAATACATTATAAGCAGCAGTAGCATATTTGAAAAATAGGCCTTTGGAATCAAATTGGAATCAAATGCTATGTAAGAAATCAGCATTGCATTATGAAAAACAATAGGGGTGCTCCGATTGATCGGCTACCGATCACTATCGGCCGATAATCGTTTTGAGATGTTTGATCAGCGGCCTCTAAAAAAAGCCGATCTCATAAACCAGTATGCAGCAGCACTGCCTCAGTCTCTGTCAGGTGCGGGTGAAACAATTATAATGCTGAAGGTGAGATACAATTCATATTTCTTAGTTACATAACTTATAAAGTCATTTGAAAACCTTATGTGAGACGTAATTTCACAAACAGCGCAAGTGAATGACGGCACTCTCTCTCTTTCTCTTTCAAAGTGCGCAAAAGACTTCCAATCACCACACAAGCTGACTATAAGCGAGCTGCAAGCTGCACAGTTGACACAGGGATTGTTACTTGCACAATAGAGGCAGTGTCGCATTGTTGCTAAAGTTTATAAATTGCATTTCTTTTTGAATTATTTCCAGTGTTTAAACATTCAGCACTGGCACGCTTTCATGGAGAATATGCACACTCGAAGTGCACACAGAAAAAGCCAGGTTCACATAACTGAGACTCACATTTTCCGTGTTCATGTTATCTGATAAAAGTGTTCAAGCTGCGCACAGTTGCAGTCTGGCAGTGCGTTCCAGGAGCGGTGCGTCTGCGGCAGTGCAGAGATCATTTCCACACTGAGTCTGTGCTGCACATGCAGAATTAAAGTGACAGTGCATTGTTTGCGGTCAGTAGCGTGTTTAGGCACCACGCAACCCACGCAAATGCGTGGGGCCCCGTGATCCAGGGGGCCCCCGGGGAACCCGATTTCTTCCGATGGAAATCGATAACCGGACATTTTTGTAATTGGTTTAATACCGGACTACTGATAAGCTTTAGGACATGCAATACTGTTATCTATACCTGCGTTGTTTTATCTCCGTATACTTATTTGTTAATTGCGATTTAGAAACTGTTCTCATAACCGGACGCGCCTGCCGTGAGAGGTTTGGCATGTGCAGCGGCACCGTCTCAATCTCTGTCCGGCGCAGGTAAAATAATTTTAAGGTGAGGTGCAATTCATATTTCTTTATTAAATAACTTACAAAATAATTAGAAAACTTTCTGTCAGGCGTTATTTTACAAACAGCACGAGTGAATCTCCGCAAGCTTTCCCTCTCAAAATGCGCAAATGGCTTTAAATGACCACATCGCGTCTGCACTATAAGCAAGCTGCACACTGCACGTTTGAAACAGGAACTGTCACAGTTTACATGCATCGCCACTAAAGTTTATAATTTTCCTTTCTTTTCAAGTTTGGCCAGTATTTAAACCATTCAGCACTTCTGCGCTCTCAAGAGACGATGTGCTCATAATTGGCCTATTGTGAAAACAAAAGTAAACATTTAATTACATATTAAAAAAAAAAAAAAAACTCAACCACTCGACACCAAGAGTCACCTAAAAGGGGAATTCACCCCAATTTCAAAAATGAAAATCAGGTCCTGAATGAATGTCTGTAGAAATCCTGATGGGAGTATCATTATAAATAATTCTAGATTTTAACTATAAGCCTTTTTTATCTTGTAGATTAAATCAGAGATGAAAATTTCCTTAAAAGAGGGACACTTTGGAGTAATCACAATCACGCCTCCTTCCTGTGGAAGTCAGTATGTTAATTTCATTACATAAAAATAGCTAGGGGCGCTATAATTCTCCGTTCCATTGTGTTGTGCTCCTATGCATATGATGTTCAAACATGTTGTGGTATGCTGAGGAAACCTCTCTCTCTTTGGAGAGCATTTTTATTTTTAAAAGGTGCTTTATGTGCCATTTTCTGTTTGTTTAGAGGAATTTGTAAACTGCAGGAATAAAATAACTTAAAATTTTTAACATCTTTTTACATTATTTATTTTTGCACCAATTTATAGAAAGTTGTATAATGGCATCAATAAGCAGTATTGTATCAGTAGTGATAAAATGTAAACAATAGGTTACTCATCCCTACCACAGAATCATTTGCAAAATCCACCTAGGGGGTCTACCCGGGACCACTTGCTAAGGGCCCCCAAAACACAAAACACGCCCCTTGTTTGCGGTAAATATGAACAAGGATTGACACGAAATGTCATAATTACACCATAAATGCATATAATTAAAGTCTGCTGTGTTTCACAGTCAACGCATATGGGTTTTTGGCTAGGTTTAAAGGAAAAGAGCATTTTCAGATAAACAAGGCAATAATATATGGTACTCGTGGAGGTAGGAAAACTACTAGGAAAGTTCTTTATTAACAACAGGATTACTTGTAATAAAGATTTAAATGCAAAAAAAAGGCAGTAGAACTGTTTTTGTCAATAGTAAAATTAGTCATTTACAATGTTTGTGATAACAGAAGCAGTTTAAATTGCCACTTGCTTGAGCAACTTAGTATTTAAATCTAATAAAGTAAATGCAAAAGTAAAAAGCACTGAATAATGTGTTGCTTATATGTATTGTTTAAACTCGTCTATGAAAGATTACTGTACTGTGTAAAAAAATGAATCAAAATGCTGAAAAAGCATTTTCAATAACAATGTCTGGATTTGAAAATAATGAATAAATGTGTTTGTGGAAATCAGGCTTGTGCTGTGTGTAAGCTATTGTGCAATAATTGCACAATTCTAAAAAAAAAAAAAAAAAAAAAAGAAAAAAAAAATTAGGTGAGATAAATATATATTCTTGAAAAATGTCCACTCCGCCCCTCAAATTAAAAAAAGGATTAAATGCCTAACAATCCTGATTGGAGTTTCACTATAAATAATTATAATAAAAAGAATGCTTTATGATCGGAGCACCCCTAGAAAACAATATTGCACACAGTGTGCTTCTCCTGTTGTATATTGCTTTGGTAAATGTACTGTAGTAGGTAAGGTTTAATTAAAGGTTAATTATAGGTAACAATTAATGGATTACATGTAAAGTAAGAATGTCTAGGTCTCTAGGAGGTCAGTCAAACCAAAACAAATGACTCTTTCTGAGGTTTCTGAGATCTTGGCACAAAATAATTTTTGCACAAAAAGACAAGAAAACAATCAGAAACTTTTTTACACTTGAGGTCACAGCTTCATCTTTTAGATCTTTTATTATACTCTGCCTTTGAAGGATCATCATGAAGTCAATAGGGACACAACACAGCGTCATTAATTAATCAAGTTCGGAGCACAACCTTGAATGCAGGTGTGCTTTCTGGGTGAATATTGATTATGAATTGCCTTGCTGATGGCGAGAGAGTGTCATGCGACTAAACCAACGGGTGATCAGGGCAAATCATCTCTCTGTGGTTTTTCTTTTTTGGCCTTATTGATATTCAGGGCATATGTTATGTGTAGGGTTATAATACAGCATTGATCCAGGGCATCAGGGATTGCTCAATTCATGTGACCAGAGTTATGAATAACATGCATTTGAATTTGTTTTATTTCAGAATTCTAAGAAGAAATGCAAAGACTGAAAAGTACTTGAGGGTGAATCGAACATACCAAGGAATAACAAAGCGCACTTTTTTTTTCCTTTCAAATATTTATTCAGCAAATAAATGATTTTTTAGTCTGCGCATCGATCGCAGTGTCGAGATAAAAGACAGCTCTAAATTAGAACATCATCAAAGCAAAATTTTCACGCTATGTGGGTAGAACAAGTCACCTTGTGCTTTCTTCCCCTTGAATATCGTCATCCTTTACCTGTCAAGGCAAGCAATTTAGCTGTGAAGCTTCCAATAGGAAAGAAAATCACAAATGAGATCCCCCCACCCCTAGTTGTTTCTTCTACAGCACTGAGAGCAAATAGAGACTTTTGAAACTTTTTCACCTAAAATAATTTGACTTGTTCCATGTGATCACATTTTTTTGTTTTTACTTGTCACATGTCATTAGACACAGATCTGCTTTAGATGGTAAAATGTTTAGTAAATAATGACTTTTCATTCATGAAATCATTCTTTTTTTTTAACCTTTTAAATTTCAGAACAAAGTCTCACATTTGCCAAGAGACCAAAGTGTGCAATCAATAGACAAATATTTTAATATGAACTCAAACATTTACATCAAATTCTTCCAGTTCCATAAAAAGCTGTACTATCTGCATGCCAAGTACTATGGCATTCTCTAACCATAGCTGGGTTTTCATTACCCTTTAAATTGCGCAAATTGAAATTGCAAATTGAAAATATGCCTAATGGAAACGCACCAATTGCGCAAAAACTCCCATATATTGCAAACAAGCTTTTACGCTCGCATGAGGTGGTTTTTCATGCCATTCGAAAAAGGAATATTTCGCAAAACAGCAATGGAAACGTTTTTTTTTTCTCACATTTACAGGTCACATTCGATTAAATAAATCCAAAATCCCGCAAAAAAAACGTCGCCATGATTAATCGCGAGAGGAAAAAATTGCATTTTAGTCGCATAACATCAGTTAATGGAAACGCTGTCATATCTCAGCACTTTTTATTTGACATTTATAAAATATCGCCAAAGTGTTGTACAAATCTGTAATGGAAATGCGCCTCATATGATAACAACTGACTATTTTTTGTTTCCTTTAGAAACATTGCAAAAAATAATTTTCTTACTTAGATTTTTTGTCTTGTTTCCAGCCAAAATATCTAAAAATTCTTAAATCAAGATGGATTTTATAGACGAGTAAAAATTATTTTCTTGTTTTCAGAAAAAACAAGTCAAAATTAAGTGCGTTTTTGCTTGAAACAAGCAAAATAATCTGCCAATGGGGTATGAACAATAATCTTGTTTTCTGTTTGGAAACTATTTTTTGTTTCCTTTAGAAACACTGCAAAAAAACCTTTTCCTACTTAGATTTTTTTTTTTTTTTTTGCCAAAATATCTAAAAATTCTTAAATCATAATTGTGTTTTTGCCTGAAACAAGCAAAATAATCTGCCAATAGGGTAATAAAAATGATCTTCACTGCAAAAAATGATTTTCTTACTTAGATTTTTTGTCTTGTTTCCAGAAGAGAAAAATAATCTTATTTCAAGCATCTAGATTATTTTTTTTTACCCCATTGGCAGATTATTTTGCTTGTTTCAAGCAAAAACTCACCTAATTTTAACTTATTTTTTCTGAAAACAAGACATTATTTTTTCCTTGTCTAGAAAATCCTTCCTGATTTAAGAATTTAAAAAAATCTAAGTCAGAAAATCATTGTTTGCGGTGTTGTTTTCTGTTTGAAATATTTTTTTGCTTAACCCATTGGCAAATTATTTTGCTTGTTTTCAGAAAAAAGAAAACATTTTTGACTCGTCTAGAAAATCCTTCTTGATTTAAGAATTTTTAGATATTTTGGCTGGAAACAAGACAAAAAATCTAAGTAGGAAAAGCCTTTTTGCAGTGAAGAATTTTAGGAGAAATATCTAAATAGAAATGTTGGTGCTTAATACAATTTAGAACTCCATAAAGCAGTAAATTATTATAGTGTGCATAGTTTTATGTATCACACAAGGTTGGAAATATATGCACTCCAGTGTGGTTCTTCACGCTGTGGGGTCCTGATGACTGCAGTCTGATCCTGAAGAGTCTGAAATTAGCCTCTCAATAAATGTCATGTTGTGTGCTTCAGTCGTGTCTGGATCTCACTATGATGTCACAACACAGCTGTGAATGATCATCTAAAACTGACTGGTCTCATTTGCTGAGATTTGTTCAGGATTTTTACGAGTTTGATGTCATATCTTGCCCTTTAGGTGATGCTTTATAAGAATTACTGCTAATTGATGTAAAGAATGGCATTCTGTGCAGGCGAAAATAGTATCATATGTCAATGTTACATCTTTTAAACATATGGGCTACAGCAGGTTTTATCAGTTCCATAATGACTTCTGCTATATATTTCATAAAATGTGATGGTATCTACGCTTATTATTATTATTCCAATTTGTTTGCTGTTATATAATATATGTGACCCTGGACCACAAAATCCTTCTTGATTTAAGATTTTTTAGATATTTTGGCTGGAAACAAGACAAAAAATCTAAGTAAGAAAAGGTTTTTTGCAGTGTATGTGACCCTGGACCAAATAAGCTTCCACTGATGTATGATTTATTAGGACAGGCAATATTTGTCTGAGATACAACTATTTGAAAATCTGTAATCTGAAGGTGCAAAAAAATCTAAATATTGCTTTTAAAGTTGTCCAAATGAAGTTCTTAGCAATGCATATTACTAATCAAAAATTTAGTTTTGATATATTTGCGTTAGGAAATTTACAAAATAATATTTTTTGACCCACACAATCTATTTTTGGCTATTGCAACAAATATACCCGTGCTACTTAAGACTGGTTTTCCAAGTAAAACTATTTTTTTTTTCTTGAAACAAGCACAATAATCTGCCAATGGGGTAAAAAAAATTTCAGTTTGAAATAAGGTTTTTGTTTTTTGCTTACCCCATTGGCAGATTGTTTTGCTTGTTTCAAGCGAAAACTTATTTAATTTTAACTTATTTTTTTTTCTGAAAACAAGACAATAATATCTACTTGTCTAGAAAATCCTTTTTGATTAAAATTGTTTTAGATATCTTATATATATATATATATATATATATATATATATATATATATATATATAGTATATATAGTATATATATATATATATATAGTTATACAGTATACAGTTTGAAATAAGATTTTTTTTTTTGCTTACCCCATTGGCAGAATGTTTTGCTTGTTTCAAGCGAAAACTTATTTAATTTTAACTTATTTTTTTTTCTGAAAACAAGACAATAATATCTACTTGTCTAGAAAATCCTTTTTGATTAAAATTGTTTTAGATATCTTATATATATATATATATATATATATATATATATATATATGAGTAAAATGTAATTTGTTAACCTTTTAGAAAGCAAGAAAGAAAGAAAGAAAGAAAGAAAGAAAGAAAGAAAGAAAGAAAGAAAGAAAGAAAGAAGAATTACAAAAGAAAGAAAGAAAGAAGAATTACAAAAGAAAGAAAGAAAAATGCAGATGTTACATTGTTTAAACATGTATCTTATGAGGTAATAACATCTGCAAAATATATCTTAAAACATATGATGGTATCTTAGTAATAATTCAGCTTTTTAATGAATTAAATGTATTAAATGGTTTGCCTTTTTGAATAAAATTATGAAATTGATGAAATTATGAAAATTGTTCTTAGTAGTAGTAGTAGTAGTATTTTATAATTAAATATTAATTATAATTATTGCACTTTTATTATTTATTAGAGTAAAATGTCTTCTTTGATACCTTTTTGAATAAAATTCTTAAATGGGCGGGATTTAGAAAATTTGAATGAATGAATGAATGAATGAATGAATGAATGAATGAATGAATGAATGAATTAACAAACACTGCAAAAAAAAATATTTTCTTACTTAGATTTTTTGTCTTGTTTCCAGCCAAAATATCTAAAAATTCAAGGACGATTTTTAAAACAAGTCAAATTTAAGTGAGATTTTTCCTTAGAAAAAGGAAAAATAATCTGCCAATGGTATAAGTAAAAAAAGACTATTTCAAACAGAAAACAAGATTATTTTTCTTACCTCACTGACATATTATTTTGCTTGTTTCAAGCAAAAATGCACCTAATTTTAACTTTTTTATTTATTTATTTATTTTATTTTTTTGAAAACAATTTTTTTTTTTACTCGTCTAAAAAATCCTTTTTGATTTAAGAATTTTTAGATATTTTGGCTGGAAACAAGACAAAAAGTCTAAGTAAGAAAAGTATTTTTTGCAGTGAAGTGAATGAAATTACAGACAATTAGAGCAATAATTTGTTACAGCTATGGTCTCTATTATCGTTTAATAACTTTAATTCTTCTTCAGGGAAGCACGACTCTTTCTCAAACAGCTAAAAGCAATATGAGCAATGACACCGAATGACACAGTCTCCTCAATTCACAACCCAGCCCTCCAAAGACATGCCAGTCAACCCGATGTCAGCAAACCCAAACGCTCAAAACAATTCACAGGTAGAGAGGCGCCTCCAAGTTTTCTGATGGGCTGAAACGCTGGGGTCACGGTCATATTTTTTTCTGCTGTTTTTACAGAACCCAGAGATGTCACAGAGACAGAGCCATTTCTCACGACACCTATTTCTGTGATGTCTTACGGATAGAGGGGACATTTTGTATTTGCTGGCATGAAAATGGCATAAGTAGCTTTAAAGTCAACAGAAAATTGCATGCACAACCCATTTTACACTGATAATGTGTAAATAATGTGCAAATTGTATGTCTTGTTTCTAGCCAAAATATCTAAAACTTCTTCAATCAAGAAGGATTTTCTAGACAAGTTAGAACTATTGTCTTGTTTTCAGAAAAAAAAGTCAATACAAAGCCTGTTTTTGCTTAGAACAAGCAAAATAATCTGCCAATGGGATAAGCAAGAAAATCTTATTAAAAAAAAAAAAAAAAAGATTATTTTTCTTACCCCAATAGGAGATTATTTTGCTTGTTTCATGCAAAAACACACTTAATTTTGCCTTTTTTTTTTTTTTTTTTTGAAAACAAGACAAGGGACTTGTCTAGAAAATCCTTCCTGATTTAAGAATTTTTTGATATTTTGGCTGGAAACAAGACAAAAAAAAATAAGAAAAGCATTTTTTTGCAGTGTAAATATATGTAGAGAAAGAAAACAGACAACATTTGTATCTCTTTCTCTCTACACTGCAAAGAAATGCTTTACTTACTTATATTTTTTGTCTTGTTTCCAGTCAAAATATCTAAAAATTCTTGAATCAAGAAGGATTGTCTAGACGAGTACAAATTATTTTTTATTCAAATTATACGTTTTTGCTTAGAGCAAGCAAAATAATCTGCCAATGGTGTAAGCAAAAAAATCTCATTTCAAACAGAAAATTATTATTTTTCTTATCCCATTGGCAGATTATTCTGCTTGTTTCAAGCAAAAACACACTTAATTTTGAGTAGTGTTTTCTGAAAACAAGTCAATAATTTTATCCATCTTGATTTAAGAATTTGTAGACATTTCGGCTAGAAACAAGACAAAAAATCTAAGTAAGAAAAGCATTTTTTGCATGGTTGCATAACATGCGCCAAAGTGTCAATAAGACCTGGCATGTGTAGGACAATTTATTCATGTTGACTTTAAAGCATAAACAAACTTGCCTTGTCCAGAAACTGACAAAAAAAAAAAAAAAAAAAAAAAAAAAAAAAAAAAAAAAAACAGCCACTCACATTCACAGCAACTGTTTATATGATGCATCACATAAAAAAAAAAAAAAATATATATATATTCTTCAAAAGGCTCTTCAAGTGATGCCATAGAAGAACTATTTTTGGTTCCACAAAAGGTTTTTTGCTTACCTTTTTATAATCTGAAGAACCTTATTTGCCACAAAGAACCTTTTGTGAAACAGAAAGGTTATTCAGATGTTAAAGGTTCTTTATGGAACCATTTAGACAAAAAGGTTCTTCTGCACTCTTAAAAATAAAGGTGCTTCAAAAGGATTTTAAAGCGAAGCCATAGCAGAACTATTTTTAGTTCCACAAAGAACCATTGAGTCAAAGGTTCTTTAAAAAGCCATTTCTTGCTTACCTTTTTATAATCTGAAGAAGTTTATTTGGCACAAAGAACCTTTTGTGAAACAGAAAGGTTCTTCAGATGTTAAAGATTCTTTATGGAACCATTTGGACAAAAAGGCTCTTTATGGCATCGTGAAGCACCTTTATTTTACGAGTGTACCAAATCCAACAGTGGCAGTGTTTCATGTGAAAATCCATGAGTTCAACTACAGAAAAAAAAAAAAAAAAAAAAAGTTTCTTTGTATGATGACCACCCACGGTTGTCCCAATCCCCAAACCCTGAGCTATCCCATTCCTGCCATCTATACCCCATTCACAGCTGAAAACTGCAGCATGAGATGGAAAAGCAAAAGGTAGTAATTCATATTTTTTATTTATTTTTTTGGCTTTAAAAGAAAAGTCTCTCCTCTATGCCTTATCAATGTCATTGGATTTCATTTTATGAGACAGATGTGTCTTGACTCTTTACAGCAGTAATGTGGTCTGAGCAAGCAATTAATTAACATTCATTACCATTTCAATGCATTAGAAGTATTTTACAGTATTGGAGGAGTGAAAGAGCTTGCCAGCAAATTGTAAAGTCTAGAGTGACGTATTTCCCTTCAAACCAGAACCACGTATCCCAGGATTTAATGGAACTTCTTAAAATTCCATAAAGAACAAGACTCTAATCAAGCTTTAAATAATATCTCGAAACATAGCCATTGAAGTGGCGCTAAAATATATTGAAAATGAATCAATTGAAAATTAAGGCAGATGAAAAAAAGGCAAGGCTAATATGCTCTAATGGAAGCCATTACCCTACCGAATGTGTGTCTCCATGTTTAATGGTTTCATTTTCATTCAGGGAATGTTTCATTGTTTTTTCAGAGAGCAAAAGCATATTTTAACCTGTTACACACCATTTCACTCCATTTAAGATTGTTGTCTCTAATTTCTGATTTATTCTGACATAAAACAAGTGTGAAGGAGGTCACCGGCTGCTTTTATACAGTACCAGATGGACAGAAATGGAATTTCGAGCACGCTTTGGAAACTGTAATATGAATAATTAAATATGGGCAAAACAACAGAGAACTTCAAATGAACTAAGAAATTTAATAAGAAGTTTTTACTTTCTAATGTATCTGTATATCAGTATTCCACAATTTATTTTTCTATTTTGTCCTTTCTCTTTTATTTATTTTTGAATGTAGTTGTTAGTCAGGTAGATTAAGTACATCTGGAAACAATTCTTACATTTATTATTACATATAACATCCAAATCGTCGTTTTGCTCTTTGGAGGGCAAAAATATCTCAGGATTTTCCATGCAATTAGAGGAGACTTTGAAACAGTGTAATTAAAGCTCTTTGATGATCAAACAATTGGTGAAACATAGAAAAAACATCCAAAATGAAACAAATGTTTGACAGAGAGAAATTAGCCCAGGTTCATGAATTAAATATATACTCTCGCATTAGGGTTCCATCACACGGGAGTTCAAGATATATTACAACTGAGGTACAGCAGCCAGTAAACCCTTTTGACAAATCTTACGTTACATTGACAAATGTTCCTTTCTAATCATTTTAGATTATATCATTATTATAAGAAAATGAAAATAATTAAGCATGACGAGGGAGAAAACATCTACTGTTTGACAGATATTGAAAACAACAGTTTCCACAAATATGGCTTACTAAATTGTAAAGAGTAAAAAGCTAATTTGATGTTATTAAGTCTTTTTTTTTTTGAGTGAGGAAAAAAAGCTTAATGCTTAGAAAATGTTGTTTGTCCACATATCAGGTAGTCAAACTTAATATTATAAGTGTTGTTTTATTTCACATGCATTTTATATGATGTTAGGAATTTCCATTTTATTAAGATATGGGACATGACTAAATAGTATAACTGTGAAAATCTTGAAATCTTATGCAAATGATTCTGATAGCATAAAGATTTTCATAATGAGTACCAGGGTAACAGAGTGATCTTAAATTAAGATGTTAGGTTTAAATTAAGCTCTAGGGTAGCTAAATTGGGACCAAATGTTAATTTATATTTCATAATTATTACTTTAAACATATGTTTAGCATCTAAAAAAAAAATACATTTAAACTAATTGTAATTGCTTGTTTAAAAAAACAAAAAACAAACAAAAAAATCAATTGTTTAAAAAATCTATCCATCCAACAATAATAATAACAATAACAATAATAATAATAATAATAATAATAATAATAATAATAGGTGGTTTGAACAGATTATAAGCACACAAACAGACTTTTTAATGATTATTTCTGACTACACAAGATATTACTTTGAATTTCTAAATGGCAACAAAAATTTCAGTTTTATATGTTAAATACCTGATTAATTTTCATCATGATTCACTTTCTCTGATCAAATACCTGCATGACATCTATCGAATTATGTATTTCTTTCAGTGTAATATTTCATTTCATGTAGAGTTCACAACTTGCTTTTTAAGGCGAGACACTGCAGGTGAATAGGGTAAAAACATTAACTAATAGTAATCACCTTACTTACCCAGTTGATTGATTACTTTGATAATTGCAAAAAATTTGTGTATTACAAGTTTTCTAAAATGTTAGGTTTAAATATGCAAATGAGGCATTATTTAATGAAATATGCATTCATTTGCATACATTTCTACAAAGATCTAAACACTGGAAGAAGTCAGTTTCAAAATTCTTGCTTAATTTGTTTGACATATTAGAGTCAAATGTTTTTACTGAGGGGATTTTGGGTATCTCATTTTGTCACTCCATAATTCAGAAAAAAATTAGAACAGACAGAAAACAATGTACTATTTTTATTTAATTTTATTCCCATTTTCGAGGAAATAAAATGTGTATAATCAAGCAAATTATGTATGAACAAATCCCTCTGTAAAAACCTTCATAATATAGACAGGAATAAAAATGTAAAGTTTGGTGTGTGTAAATGCTACTGAAGTGGGGATTTATAGCTCAGTGTAGGAGAAAATAACTCATTTTGAGAAAACTTAAAAATATGGATTGTAATTAAAATCTATTGACACAAATAGATAAAGTGCTATAAAAGAAACACTTAACACTGTCTTTTGGATGTTTTCTTTCCACTAGTCTGAAAAAAAAAAAAAAAAAAAAACACTTTATGAAATACCAAAAAGCCCAAAATCTCAAACTAGACAGGTGCATGAAAAAAGTGTTTTTGCCTGCAGTGTCTCCCCTTAAATACCTTTGAAAAGATTTGATCTTTTTTTTTTTTCTTTTTTTTTTTTATTATTGGTGTTTTGCATGATTTTCTGTAAAAGCATTAAGAGGAAACAGGAACTTCTTCTACTTTACTTTATGTTACAAGTTTCCATATTTTGTTGGGTGCAAGAGTTGAAATGTTAATCAGCTGGTGATAAGTGCTAAGAAGTGATACGGGCCGTGTGGCAGCTGTCACTGTCTGGAGAGGCGGAGCTAAACCTCACTCATTTTAGATTCCTGGGCAGCAATGGAGGCAGAGAATTCACTGAACCATGACAGCAAAGAGGGTGGCAACAAGAATTTTTGAGAAAGGAATGATGGAACTGGAGAAACTCATCTTTTTTCAGGAGATTATTTTCAAGAACTACCAACAACAAGTTCAGAAGTTTCTACAGATATGCTCCGACATGCAGGTGTATGTGAGTGTGGTTACTTAGTTAAATGGAAAAAGTGCAAAAGACTTGACATCTTAAACAAGAAAGCAAAATTATTTAAGTTATTAAGTCTTGATTTCTGAAGTAAAATGAAAGTGCTAGTGTGGTGAGAAAGATTAACTTTAAACAATATTATTCTTATTCATTTCTCATTTTATGCATGAACTCAGTTTTAGTTTAATATGCTAATATGTTTAGTAGTTTTGCTTCTTCAGTTATTGTATCTTCATTTAAGAAGGTTTAGATATTTGTACTCAAGAAAAAAAGACTTAAATATTAACAAAGAAAACTAATGTCCTACACTCTTAAAATAAAGGTTCTTTATTGGAATCAATGGTTCCATGAAGAACCTTGAACATCAGTGGAAGCTTTTAAATGCAGAAAAGTTTCTTTATAGTGGAAAAAGAGTTTTAAAATGTTCTTCAAAATGGTTCTGTTCACTGAAAGGTTCTCTGAGGAACCAAAAATGGTTCTTCTCTGGCATCACAGCAAAAACACACCTTTGGAGTCTCTTTTTTTTTTTTTTTTTTTTTTTTTTTTTGTGTGTACCTAAAAAAAAAAAAACCTGAAAGCACTGTTTATTTTATTTGTATTGCTCTGTTGTATTTATTTCTGCTGTTGCTTGTGGTTCAATTATTTGTTCTTAATTTCTTTTGTTTTGATTTGAAAGTACAGTTTTTTTCCCCTAAACATAACACTTATCAAACCATATCAAAACCATGAAACCGCAATACAAACAAAGTCATACAAGTTTGCAACTACATGAGGCTGATAAATGATGGCACACATTCCTTCAACAATATGTGAAGATACAGAGACTGAACAGTTTTGTCGTGAGAACATTCTGAGAGCTTGTGTCCTTCATTGCATTCAAGGGCACACGTGCCAAGTGCGACCCATGTTATTAAGTTAAATATTAAATATTAAAACCGCAGGCCCTGAGGCTACGACTGGCACCTATATCATGTTTAGGAAGAGCGACAGGTCTTTGTCTAATGGTGATTTTTCCCCCCCTGCACTTCTGAGATTTTGTTCTATCCCTGGAACCTTCTCCAGTGTGGAAAGAGCATGCTTTCTTAAAGAGCACACAGACTGCTCAACAACAGTTTAGCGCTTACATTCCTGCATTTGAGAGCATCTGTATCTGTTGTAGTTGTTTATGTTCTGATGCTAAATTATCCAGATGCATGCACAAAAAGAACAACTGTTGTTTTTTCAGCTTCTGTTGAATATTGACATCATATTTTAGGACAAAAACAGTATTGTCTTTTAGGCTGATTTTAGTGTAGAGACAAAGACAAATCTCATTTGTATTCATAGGTATTTGTATGTAAAGTGCACACATTTTAGACAATTTAGATAATTATTAATATTAAACTGTTTTAATTTCTGCAAATTCTTATTTCATTTATTATTTTTATTATTATTATTATTATTATTATTATTATTATTATTATTATTATTATTATTATTACTACAGGAATCTCTTTTCAAAGGCATATTTTTGCTTCCTCAGATTAGTGGTGGTTTTGTGGCACGCAGTGAACATGCTGAAGTGCAGGAAGTCTCAGCGTCAGTATTGTTAGATCTTCCTGGTAGTGACGGTAAGATGCTAAAGTGTGCTGGAGGGAGTCATATCCATTTCATATATTTCATGACCTCCATAATGTACCAGACACAAGGTTAAAAGCTGAGCTTTAATTCCATCCAAGTGGTTGAAGTAATATTTCACATATGCTTGTGTGTTTATATGTCAACATGAAAAACATTCAGAACCTGGCATGTTTTTCTGAGTGAAATTCAACAAGAAAAAATAATGTACGGTGGGATTTAATGTAATCGATTAGGAATATATTAGATGGTGAGATGGCAGGTGTCAGTCTTTGACATATTTGTCATATTGTCATATTTGACTATACACTCTTTAAAAAAAATGGCATCAATGGTTCCATGAAGAACCTTGAAAATCCATGGAACCTTTCAAATGCAAAAAAGGTTCTTTATAGTCGAAAAAGTTTCTTTAGATTTTTAAAAATGTTCTTTAAAATGATCATCGGATGCAAAACTCACTTTTACATGTTGTTTGATCATTAATGTGTGTTGGCAGTTTGTGTACACAACCACCCAATGATAAAAATCTACCCAGTGGTATTTTTTTAATCTTTAAAAGTAATATCACCTTTTTAAAATCAGGTCATTCTCAGTTTCTTGTTGATGTGAGGCAGTGGCGGTTCTAGACAAATTTGACTAGGGGGGCCAAGAAGGGGCCAGTGTTTAACCAGAGGGGCACATTAAAAAATGACAACAAGTGGTATTTAAAGATTATAAACTTTATTTTACTTTAAAATCATACAAACATTTTAGGGATGCTCATATTGACCGTTCACTGTTAACCGACAGTAAGAATTTTAACCGATTTTTACTATAAGTTAAACGGTTTAATTTTTTTTACGTTTGCTGCATGGTGAAAGAAAAAAATAATGTTTACTCAGGGGCGCGTGTCGACACGTGCAGTGCGGCTGTTTAGACATATTTTGATGAGTAAGCACCTGCTTTACCTTCTCTTAGTGTAACTGATGTAGTAGCCTATGTGCTGCACGATAGCAATGGCGATGTTGCGTTATCAGAGAGTGAATCCGTGAATAAATGAATTCAAATTCTGAATTAATTATAGTCTTAAAAGTGCGCGCTCCCCTTACAATCACTGGAAAGCTGTCACTCATACATTACTGTAGTTCATCGCAATTTCTCAAAGTTAATAAAAGGTAATAAAAAATCACATTTACACAGTACAATTAATCTCTTATTTACATCATGTCTACACTTTCTTTGTTTTAATGAGAGAGTTGTAGAATTTCAGCAGAACTGAACCGGCACTTGAACATGAACTAACAATGAACAGCTGTATATTTTTATTAACTAACGTTAACAAAGATTTTACAAAGCCATTTACAAACTTGATTTAATTATCAGTGTGAAAAACAAAAGTAACACGGTTATGTGCAAGAACAACAAGTCACTCACGAAATGAAATTGTTTTGCTTACCTTCGACTCTTGCAACAGGAGAAATAAATCGTAGCTCCTCTATCCAAGAGTAGTTCTAATTGTTGCTGCAGTGTTTGTGTGCGCCGCTCTAATTTACCCATGTAAGTAGAACGATGCGTCGCATTAGTTCCGCTTTTGGCGCTCGTGTGTAAAACCATAATTAATTAATTTTTTTATTTGGTCAGCACGGGGGGGCCACAGGGGTGGCCAAGGACATGTCTACAGGGGCACGGGCCTCCCTTGGCCTCCGTGTAGAACCGCCACTGATGTGAGGACACACAGACAGAGGCCGCTCCCACGATAGTTGATTGACATGAGTGCCTTACCTTAGACCCGCCCTCACCGAGCTGAAACAGTCAGACTCCGATCGCCATTATGTCAACTCAGGAGCAGGGGAAGACAAGAATGTCTCAGCTTGAGCGATTGAGGTGTTGTGTTGAATTAACATTACTTTCGTTTTTGAAAGGAAAGCGCCGATCCCGATCTACATATGCGTCTATGTTCATGCAAAAAATCATTTGTGATGCAGCTTCACCCACAGCATATAAGTTTTTTTTATGCATCTTTGCAAATGGCCTTTATAAATATGTGCTAGTTAACAAGTTTCACAGCTAAACAGAGCTAAATTCAGCTAAAGTAAACATTACGGCTTGTCATCCCAAGGCAGAGAGGGGCGGGGCAAGCAGAGCTCATTAGCATTTAAAGGAACATGCAAAAAAAAAAAAGGGCTGATTAAGGTAAAAAGAGTGTTTTTTACACTACCCTTGAGAGATTTTAACCAAAGAATGTTATAGACTTCTCATTGAGACCAAATGCACTCGTGGAAAATGGGCATCCGATGACCCCATTAAGAACTGTTCACTGAAAGGTTCTTTGGGGAACCAAAAATGGTTCTTCTATGGCATCACTGCAAAAACACACTTTTGGAACCTTTATTTTTAAGTGTATAAATTAAAGATGACTCCTTTTGAAAGTTACAAAAGCTATTCATTCAAGAGCAGTGAGTGATTTCCTTGTCTTTTGTTGTTTAAAATTAAGAAAGTGCTTTCACATTAAGGCAATGCATGGATCCTGTACACTGATACTGTACGCTCAACCGACCTATGTCTGCTAGGATACTCAAAAAGATGGTCATGTTGACATAATTTGTGTGAATTTGTCCATTCAAGCACAAAACTTGAAAGAGAACTTAACACTTGTGTGCTTAAACCTGAGACCTGAATGTGCGTTTGCGTTCATCGAGCACACACACAAATGCTCATGTCTTCTGCCTCTTGAATATGTAACATTCCTAAATGAAATTCGTAAATAATGCTTACTGGAGTATGTTTTACAAGAAAACAGTATGTCAGGCTTTTTATGTAAATTTCAAATATCACGTTTAATTCAATGTGTTACTTTGTGTGAACTTTACTTATAAAAATAAAGTAAACCATACACTCTTAAAAATAAAGGTGCTTTAAAAGGTTCTTCATAGCAATGCCATGGAAGAACCATTTTTAGTTCCACAAAGAACCATTCAGTCAAAGGTTCTAGAAGAACAATCTTTTTTTTACTTTTTTATAATCTGAAGAACCTTCTTTCACCACAAAGAACCTTTTGTGAAACAGAATGTTTCAGATGTTCAGATGTTAAGGTTTTTTATGGAGCCATTTAAACAAAAAAAGGTTCTTCTGTTCTTCTTTATTTTTAAGAGTGTACACCTTTTTTCAGCATTTATCACAGCATCTAAACAGAAGATTAGATATTCTGCTATAAATAAGTAGGTATTATAAATAATAAGGTTTTGAAATACATTAAGGTGTGTGGATGATTTTATTAATGTAATATGTCCTTTAAAACACTTTTTATTAAATGGAAACAACAATCCAAATGCATCAAGGCCGAAAGATATTTAGTGGTTTTGCACGTTTAAGAGGTTTGTCTCATGCCCCTCGGAGGGAGCCGTCTCTGACAGTGACTAGTGTTTGCTTTCAGCTCAGTAGTGATGTGAGAAATCGATGGTTGTGCTGATCACTTCACCTTCACTAGAGCAGGCTGTTCAATCGATGCGTTTGATGTCAGGGCTGGGATGAACTGAGTCAAGTGGAGAGTGGAGTTGATCTTATTTCTGTCTCTATTGGGTTACAGGGAGATGCAGGGAGCCAGAGGAAGACAAAGAGAGGTCACTGGCCGAGCTGACTGTGATGAATTACAAGAACAACACTTCTGGATTTGTGGAGAGTGAACTTGAATAGTTTGGTCACTAACTGTAAATATGTCAAAATCTTAGCTCTCACTTTGGAGAGAGTTCAGAAACTTTATGCAAAGCAACATATTTATTGTTGTGTTGTCTGAGTAAAAAGTTGCCTTATACCCAAAGGAGGGAAGATTTATTGGTTAGCATGGCCTTGTCAACCCCTGCTGGTAAACATTGTAGAAAAGACTTGCATGTTGCAACACCATGTTTTCTCAATTCACTAAACAATTATTTAAGTTATGCAAACCTAATTTGTTTATGTAATTGCAGCATCAGGAACATAAGTAGTCTCAAAGTGATTTCATATGGTTCTCTAACAAGAATAAATGCATTTCATTTCATATCAGTTCTCAGCATTGAAATATACTATTGTACCTGGGTACCAGTGATGCGCGGGTCAATGTATAAACAACCCGAACCCGACCGACCTTTTCAACTAACCCACCCGCAACTCGGACCGCAAAATAAAAAAAAGGAAATATTGTACCTGACCCGCTTCCTGACCCGCATATTTAATATTTGCGACTGAAACCAGCAATTATATGCGGCGGAGATGCGTTCACTGTCAAACATCATTCAGCATTAATTAGGTAATTTTGTCAAAAGAAATGTTCTTGATTACAAGAAAAATACAAATTGTTCTTGTTGTGATTTATTTTGTCTTTCCTTTATACAGATTTAAATAGTTTCATTTTCAAAGTACTCTAAATTATGTCAGTTATATGATCAAGAATTATTTTATTTCGATCTACAGTGTAATAAAAGTTAAGAAAAAGATTAGCCTATAGCCCTAAATATATATAGACTACAAGCTAATTCCTTTTTTTCTAAACTTTTAACTTCTTATAAAAAATTATCAAGAATATTAAATCAACTTAATAGGCTAGGTTAACGAATTTTTTTATACAAACATAACGAATGCACTTCAAAACGAAGTTTTCATATATAAATTCAGGAATCACGAATATGACGAAATATTATTATTTTATATTTGTATAGCTGTAATAATTGTATCAAATGAATAAGGAAATTATAGAGCTTTGAATTTATTAAGTAATGTTTAATTTCGTTCGTTTCGCGCTCTGGAAATGTAAAGAAAAAATACAGTTTTTACTTGGAATTCGTTTTTAATCCCCTGGTTTTAAACAAGAATAGGCCTATACATGAGATAATTTATATTGCTATTGCTATATTGCTATTTATATTTATAATGATTTTCAGTTTTGTTTAGGATAATTAAAGCAACATTTTTTTTAAAATAATGAAATAATATGTAAAAGTATGCTATAAAAAGCACCACTGCTGTTCACTCTTAAAAATAATGGTGATTCACGATGCCATAGAAGAACGCTTTTTATCTAATTGGTTCCATAAAGAACCTTTAACATTTGAAGAACCTTTCTGTTTCGCAAAAGGTTCTTTGTGGAGAAAGACAGTTTTTCAGATTATAAAAAGGTAAGAAAGAGATGGTTCTTTAAGTAACCTTTGACTGAATGGTTCTTTGTGGAACCAAAAATGGTTCTTCTATGGCATTGCTTTGAAGAACCTTTTAAAGCACCTTTATTTTTAAGAGTGTTGGGGCTAAAATGCAAAATAATTAACATGATAATTCATAGAAGGCTGACTTTTCCACTTGTTGACATGACACTGTTAGATATCATATATTATGTTGGGTGTCCATTTTAGAGATAATCACCACGTTTAGAATGCAATCATCATATTTAAAACATATTAATCATATAATATAATCAAATATAATTTGTTGTTACTACTGTAAATCTATATTTAATTGCTATGGGATCTCCTTCAATGCTTTCAGAATCTTTACATTTTAAAATGATTTTGTTTCTGTATTTTAAAATGTGTTTTATTTTGACATATTTTAATGACAGTATATTTATTGAACAAAAATTATTTTATTTATCAAAATAAGCAGAAAATAGTACAAACCTTTGCTAAATTAATTGTTATTAATTAGTATTAACTCATATTGATGCATGGTATTTTTGTATCAATACTGTGTGACTTTTACCCCATGCTGGGGTAAACCTCATACATTTCTAAGATTTTTAAACAAAATAAATGACTTATATGAATTATTTTTTTACAATGTTGCTCTATAAATGGTAACCCGCTTGAAACAATTCTAAACCATCAATTAAACATTAAACACTATTGAGTAATTTATTTTTTCATCTTGCTCAAAAACAAATAAAATAATATACAATGTCATTAGTGCAATAAACATTATCATGGCAGTTTCACAATTAACAGCTCACAGGTGATTTTCTCTTGTTCTGAGTGCTGAATTGTGTGGAATACAGCAGACTACTACAATATGACATACTTTACTGGAACTGTACAGCATTGATTTACCACTACAGTCCAGACACCTGAATCTGCTTTTTAAATATCCTGAAGTGTGCTTGTCTGCACCATGCTTCTGGATACATGCACTTTTCACCACCATGATTACAAAACATATCTTTTAAATGAAATTGTACTTACCTCTTGCTTTCCACGGGCAGTAATGGCACAAAGTTAATTGCACCAGGCAAATACTGCTGAGTTTTGTCAATGACGCATAATCTATAATGAGCCTAATTTACATAGAAAGCAGTTTTGTTTGCGAAGAGTAACAATGAGTTGATTTAAATACCTGCTGTGCATTTAGGCCCAGTTAAATTGGATTATGAGTGGTTAGTAAATAAGATGCAGATTTCTGAAATGCTAAAACACTTTGCGCAAAAGTAGTATAGCTGAATTTGTTTGGATCCGCCAACTTTAATGCCTTTGGAGACATTCTCTCTGATGTATGAAGAATAATCCACCTTCTAAATAAAAGACTGTTTCATCATTTCCTCACAGTATGGGCCGACCTCATTAACCTCTTGTAATTAAGAATTGCTGACACCATTTACTCCTGGAGTATGAATGAAATGAATCTTTATTAAGTGTCATAAACCGAAATGGCGCAGCATTAACCTTTTCAGTACAGTATTTGAAAAGTATAGCCATGCAAGCCAACGACGCCACCACGAATGCTGATTGCTGCCTGGATAAGCACGGTAAACACAATAGCCCCGACCTGTTTACCAGAGGTCCCTTGGGTTCCAGGGAAATATCTGTATTAAATAGAATGGGATTAGTTAAACCTTCATCAGAGCCTTATTACAGAGGTCTTATGGGTATAAAGCTACACAAGAAGACTGTTTCACCAGGTATTTAACCCTCATCATTACCGTCAGCTTTAAATCTGCTTATGAGGCTGGGGAATGAACGCTAGACAGAAAGCTTAAGTCTCAGACTGAGTTCAGATTTAATATACCATGCAAACAGTCACTCAATACACATTATTCAATAATATTAGGCTAGACTCTTCAGCCGAAACAGGACACACAATAACACAGACCGGAAAACTCATGCATGCACACTCTCACACGCAGACAGAGCTGAGTCTAGAGACCGACTAGAAGTTTATAAGGTTTGCATCTGAAAAGGAAAAAGGTAAAGCCCTACTTTTCCTCATCTTATGGCTGTAACTAACATAGATATTTAGGTAGACACCAAGTACTCATAATAGTGGTTAATATCCTTTGTGCTATTTGTTTTGTTTTGTTTTATTGCTTTTTTTGTTGTTGTTGTTGTTGCTGTTTTCTTTATATGGTTCCCCCTGGTCTTGAATATGGGATTACATTCTTGGCTGGGAAAATTAACATACTGTAGATTTAAGTGGTGGACGGCAGACACATGTTTCAACAATTAAGATAATTTCTTTTATTATTATTATTATTCCTTTCTTTTCTTTACTGAGAATGACAGGGTTATCAATCGAATGTATTAATAAACAATTTAAGGAATAAATGGATAAGTTATTAAATAAATACATTTTAATAACTAAATAGCGGTTGAACTTTATATACATTGAAATGACAGAACTTAATCATGTTTCAACTAATTAGTGCCAAATGAATTGCATATATATATACACTATCTATCTATACAATGTTTTGCAATACAATATCAACACAATAAGTACATTCTACTTATTTTTTTATGTAAGTACATAGTAGTTAAAGCCACCTATAAAGTGGGGCTTTTTTTCTTTATCTCTTCTTCCTCGTTTACTTATTAGTACCAATAATCCATCTGCTTCTATAC
Source organism: Garra rufa (assembly GCF_049309525.1). Classification (NCBI taxonomy): domain Eukaryota; kingdom Metazoa; phylum Chordata; class Actinopteri; order Cypriniformes; family Cyprinidae; genus Garra; species Garra rufa. The sequence goes on along the minus strand of NC_133380.1, from coordinate 38,590,082 downwards.
TTTTTTCAAATATGATACTACTGTATAGCATTATTATCATTAACAATATATAACACAACTGTACATTAATATTATTATTATTATTATTATTATTACCTTTTTCACTTTTTCAAAATAAAGGTGCTTCACAATGCCATAGAAGAGCCTTTTTGTCTAAATGGCTTCATAAAGAACCTGTTTCACAAAAGGTTTTTTGTGGTGAAGAAGGTTCTTCAGATTATGAAAAAGAAAGAAAGAGATGATTCTTTTAAGAACCTTTGACTGAATGGTTCTTTGTGGAACCAAAAAATGGTTCTTCTATTGCATCGCTGTGAAGAACCTTTTAAAGCACCTTTATTTTTAAGAGTGTATAGGCTGTGGAAACTGTTTGCAACACATTCTCTGTTTATTCATATCTTTGCTTTTATATATATCATGCCTACGGTCATTTCTCAATTTGTCACATTTTCAGTTAATACAATTAAGGGGAGACACTGCAGGCAAAAACAGTTTTTCATGCACCTGTCAAGTTTGAGATTTTGGGCTTGTTGGTGTTGGTGTTTCATATGGAAAGAAAACACCCAAAAGACACTGTTACGTGTTTCTTTTATAGCACTTTATCTATTTGTGTCAATAGATTTCAATTACAATGCATATTTTTAAAGGCTGTTTTTTTTTTTTCAAAATGAGTATTTTGTCCTGCAATGAGCCATACATCTCCCCTTCAGTAACACTTACACACACCAAACTCTACATTTTTATTCCTGTCTATATCGTGAAGTTTTTTACAGAGGGATTTGTTCATATATAATTTGCTTGATTTTATACAACATTTTATTCCCCCCGAAATGGTAAAAAAAAAAAACCATTGTTTTCTGTCTGTTCTAAGTTGTTTTCTAAATTATGGAGTGACAAAATGAGACAAATACTCTAAAATGTCAAAACAATTAAACAAGTATTTTTAAACTGGCTTCATTCAGTGTTTAGATTTTTGTACTAGAAATGTATGCAAATTAGCACATAATGCTTCATATGCATATTTAAATTTTAGAAAACTTGTAATACAAAACGTGTTTGTAATTATCAATGTAATGAATTAACTGTGCAAGTAAGGTGATAACTATTAGTGTTTTTTTTTTTTACCCTATTCACCTGCAATGGCTCGCCTTAAATTAAATTAAAACAACAGACAAAATAATAAACATTATGTTCTGCTATTATAGTAACAATAAAACAAAAACAACATCTATAATCTATAGTAGTTGTGTGTTTCTGGTTAAGTGTTGTTTTACAGTTCTAGATATGGACTTTTACATCATTTTTTTTTTATAAATGTAAAACTTTACAATAACCTTCCTTAGTTAACCTTAGTTAATGCATTAACACTGAACAAAACATCTGTTACCATATTTATGAATCTGTTCAAATTAGTTACAACATACACCAGTTCATGTTAGCTCAGGTTCATTATGTAAATATAAACATACAAATTTTAATTAAACAAAAATGTATTAGTACATGTTAAAATCAACATGCTTAATTAATGCTTTAGAAATGTATAAATGAACATGCACTGTAAAATCCAACAGTTTACCTAACTAAGATATAATTAGTTTTTTGGTTTCAAAGAAAGATTAGTAAATAGATTGCTTTAAAAAGATGCTCTAACATTTAAATTAAAATTATTCATTAACTTTTTATGTTAATTTTGTTGATATTGATCTTTCATGATTTTGTGAAGCTGATATAAACATTTGTGGCAAGACCTCGCAATCAAACATACTTGAGTCGCACACAGATTTCAACATTCAGCACACTAAACACAACAATAGTAACTCATTTAATTTTTATTTAGTTTTTAGTACCTTTTTTTGCTCTTTTTGATGTGTTACCACTAACACAAGACAGCAAATAAAATTGGCAAATAAAAGCAACAACATTAAAACAAAGCAACTGCATAATTTAATCATGCATTCTAAGAGTAATTTTGAGTTGCATGGTTATTCTCAATGTTCCTCAGATCACAGAATCATGTTAACAAAACTTAAATGGCTTAAGTAAATTGAACTCAAAATGAGTAAGGAATCCTGTTAATATATTAGTAGATAAGACTTAAATTACATTTAATACAGATAAGTTAAGATTACTTAATTTCATTAGTACAATGAGTTTGAACAATTTAATTAAGTAAACTTAAATTACTTTTTATAGTGTGTTAGTTCATGTTAACTAGTTACTGATTACTAATAACTAATTAATTAAGGTTAACTAAAGAAGTTGAGTGTAGTGTTGACATTCTTCTTCTTGACGACTAGTAATAATAATAAATAGTTTACAAGCTAAAATGCTACAAATTTTAAGAAACAATGAATCAACTACTGACTTACTAAACATATATAAATAAAAATATTAATATATGTTTTAAAAGTTGCCAAATCTACAACACTGTAGAAACATTTGTACATTTCCTCTCGTATGGTCCTGCTGACTCAGGGTGGGAGACGCCTCCGGATCTTTCATCCCTCTTATTGACACCAGCAGGGACTAATGGCTCCACGCTGAGGGCCGCGTGGCCCAGCGTCCATCAGGAGGTGTACTAACATCCATAAATGGCTTTCAGAATTACTCCAAACGTGGAAGAGCGATGTTTAGATAATAGACCGAGATGGATTAGCATGCAGATAAATATTTCAACACTTTGGCTTTGTTTATTGATTGAGTCAGTAATTTCCACTTCAGCTCAAATGAAGGCGGTTCCAGACTGTCGAGACCGATGTCTTCCTCGTGTCTCTCAGCCTGTGAACTCTGGGCTAAAAAATTAACAACTTCTCAATGGAGTTTTCTGCTAAAGCAGCAGTAATGTACCTGGCCTGGTTGATCCCCAGGTGCCCTTTGGAACTCAGCGCACAGCATAATGCAGTTTACACAATATAACATTGTCAGCTCGTACAACTTGTACTTTTTTGCCCTGTGTTTTAATATCATTTCACGTAGAGTTTACAGTACATTGTTGGAGCTTGAAGCCAAACAAAATGAACTAAACCGAACTTTTCTGTCTTTTCTGTTTTTAAATCTAATCAGATTTTTGTGACTGAGAAACAGAATAACGGTCAGCATGTTTATTTGAGGCCACATCCCACACGAGTCTCACTAAAAGTACAGAGACAGTCAGAGGAAAAAGCAATCCGCAGACGTGCTAATTAATGCTGAAAGACTTTCCTCTGGCCTGGCGCCTCTTGTGCCGTCCATGATGAGACCATCACGCTTATTCCTGAATACCTTAATATCTCCTTAAGTGATCAATAATGTGCATCATCATAAATCACGCCATGGCTGCAAAGCTGTTATTCCAAAAGTCAATACCAAACTTGGGAGCAACTAATGGCAGGATTTGGTCTGGTTCCCTGTGGGAAAGGCAACAGAAGAGAGAAAAAAAAAAGATTCATGCGTACAGTATGACACGAGTTTTCACATCTCAGCAAAGGTAGTCAACAAGCTCTGGTCTCTCATCTTTCAGACAGTGTGGCGACTGAATGGATCTCTGAGATAAGTGTGCTATTGAAGCTCTCATGTTAAATTATAGGCTGGCATATGAGAAGAAATTAACAGGATTGCACCTAGCACAACTATGGTTTTATATATCTAAGTTTGTAATAACATTGTAATAACGTCCTGTAGTTATAATATAGTTTCATACACCTTAACATTTTTCACCCGCTACCAATTGAGTCCAAAATGCCACTTTCATTTGCCAAAGATGTTTTTTATAAAGCATTTGAAAAAGTATGACAGAGAAAAAAGTGAGAGGGCTTTGAATGAATGACTGAGTGACTGAATGAATGAACATTGTAACATTGTGTTTTGATTTTGTTTACATTTTGAAGTACACTTTTAAAAATAAAGGTGCTTCACGATGCCATATAGAAGAACCTTTTTGTCTAAATGGTTCCATAAATAACCTTTAATATCTTTCTGTTTCACAAACGGTTCTTTGTGGCAAAAGAAGGTTCTTCAGATTAAAAAAAAAGGTAAGAAAGAGATAGTTCTTTAAAGAATCTTTGACTGAATGGTTCTTTGTGGAACCAAAAATGGTTCTTCTATGGCATCACTGTGAAGAACCTTTTAAAGCATCTTTATTTCAAAGAATGTAGGTATAAAAATGCCTATACTTATTCCAATTGTAATGCCTTTTTTAATTATTATTATTATTATTATTTAATAATGCATTTATTTGTTTTTCTTTAGGTTGTTTAAACTTATAATGTATTTGCAAATACAATATAATACTTATTTTTTTTCGACTGGACTTTAGATCGAATTTAGATTTAGTTCAAATAAAGAAAAATATCTAACAAACCTTTCATTAATAGTATACAGCATTAATTCATATCTATGAATTCTTGTTTAAATATTATGTTCAAATAATGTTTTTATCACATTAGTTTCTAACAGTAAACAAATAACTTAATTTAAAATGCATATGTAATTTATTAAATTTTTATTCAATTATATTGTTCCACACACTATTACACACATAATGCCTAAATCATTTAATCAGTTAACACATTTGAATTCTTATTTTTATTTTTTTTTATAATATAACTTTTAAGGTGATCTTTTAGAATGTATACACTGTAAAAACTTTACATAGAAAAAGTGAGAAAACCGATTGCAAAAAAAAAAAAAAAACAACAACAAACAAAAAAAACTAATAACACTCTTAAAAATAAAGGTGCTTTAAAAGGTTCTTCACAGCGATGCAATACAAGAACCATTTTTTGGTTCCAAAAAGAATTATTCAGTCAAAGGTTCTTTAAAGAACCGTCTCTTTCTCACCTTTTTAAAATCTGAAGAACCTTTTTCGTCACAAAGAAACAAAGAACAAAGGTTCGTTAGATGTTAAAGGTTCTTTATGGAACCATTTAGACAAAAAGGGGTTCTTCTATGGCATCGTGAACCCCCTTTATTTTTAAGAGTGTAAAGTGAAATAGGAATAGTATGTTGTACTGACAAATGCTAGTTAGTATAGTTTACTTACACAGGAGTTCTAGTAAAGAACTGTAGGGGGTACTTGATCATTTACTTTAGGTTTACTCTTGACTTAGTATAGCTACTCAGAATTACTGACTCCCAGAGAAATTAAATTATGCAATTGCTTTGTTGTGTTTAGCATGCTGAGTGTTTAAGTCTATGTGTGACTCAAGCATGCTCAATTGCAAAATATTGTCACAAATATGAAAGGGTTAAATAGTTTTATTCTCCTTGAAATTAGCTCTGGTTTGAGATTTGGGGCTTTTTGTTTTTTCATGAAGTGTTTTTTTCAGACTAGTGAAAAGAAAAGACCCAAAAGTCACTGTTAAGTGTTTCTTTTATACACTGTAAAAAGTTTTCACCAGTTTCAACTTAAACACTTAAGTTTAGCAGCTGACTTAAGATTTTAAATTAAATCAACTTGAGTAATTTCAACTCACAAGTTATATCAACTCATTTTTATTGTAATAAGTAAAAATGATTAAGCTGATTTAAGTTAAAAACTTAAGGCAGCTGTTGAAAACTGTTTACAGTGTAGCCCTTTATCTATTTGTGTCAATACATTACAATACATATTTTTAAAGGCCATTTTCTCAAAATGAGTTTTTTTGTCTGTTCAAAGTTTTTTTTTTCTGAATTATGGAGTGACAAAATGAGATCCCCAAAATCCCCTCTGTAAAAACTTTTTTATTCTAATATGTCAAAAAAAAAAAAAAAAAAAAAAAAAATTTAAACTGACTTCATCCAGTGTTTAGATTTTTTTTACTAGAAATGTATGCAAACTAGCACATATTTTATTAAATAATGCCTCATTTGCATATTTAAATGTAATATTTTAGAAAACTTGTACTACAAAAATGTTTGCAATTATCAATTCAACTGGGTAAGTAAGGTCATAACTATTAGTTAATTGGTTACCCTTTTCACCTGCAGTGTCTCGCCTTAAACCTAGTAAGTATAACCACTAAGTAAAGATAACTAATTGTATCTAAGTAAGGTAAACCATTGGATTTTACAGGTTGTTTTGTGAGTATAGAGGAATCTGAGATGTTCTTTTTTCCGATGCAATAAAATTCAGGAAGCAGGTCATCTCATATTCTTTTTTGCTGAGCCTAGATTTAGTTTTATATCAAATGATACCATTGAAGTAAAGTTGGATCCGTGCCCTTTGTTCAACACATGCTCATACAGACTTTAGCGCTCTTGAACACCTGTTCTCAGATCACGCTGTGAAATCATACTTCACAGCGGCTGACAAGCGTGACATACTCGGAAACAATGCTACAATGTAAGTAATGACTTTTACATTTCTGCCAGTCCATCAGATTAGACACAAAAAGCTCCGGTGTCAAAAACAAAGCAGCACTGAAATGGCAAAAGCATCTTAAATTAATATCCATGTATTCAGTCTCATTACACAACACCAAATGTATTGTCAGTCATTTTGAGCACTTTTGACAACATCTGAAAAACAATTTAAAATAGAGTGAAGAGTTGAAGGGTGAGTGCGTGCGTGTGTGTTTCAGGAGGAGGGTGCTAAATAACAGGCTCAGTTTGACAGTCAGAGATGCTACAGGTTGACAGGCATCTCACTCCTGGCCAGTGCTGCATGGGGAGGTGTGTAAGTGTGTGTGTGTTTGTGTGTGTGTGTGTGTGTGTGTGTGTGTGTGTGTGTGTGTGTGTATGTTTGAAGAGGACAGGCTCGGGGTGTTTTGACTAATAGGAATCCAGGGCACAGCGATTTCGGCATCCAGAGCAGACAGTTGAAATCTCTGGGCAGTTAGTCTGTGCAGCCTCTCAAAGATTTTCCTGTCAGATTAGCTCTATAAAAGCTGAAAGGTTTTCAATAGTACAAAAAGAAGAAGAAGAAGGGAAGGGAAAAAAAAAAACATACAAGCTTCCTTCATAGGAATTTAAAAACTGTGTCTTAATGTGGCATCTAGTGTATCACCATTAAATAAATACATACGTCAGTAAATAATAAAAAAAGGGTAAAACTTTCTATTTAGCCCATATTTATAAGGGTATTCTAAAGGCATTATAATGAATGCATGAAAAAAATATAATATGTTGTATCATCTTATGAATATTCATAAGAAGAGGTTTAATGTATTATAATATTTACTTATTTGTGGTTATGGCTTTTAAGAGCATGATGATTTATAACACACCGTAAACACGTTGCATCCACTTAAGTTGCATTATGCATTCATTAGGATGACTTAAGAATAACCTTATAATGTATTTTAAATATGGGCTTCATAGAAAGTGTTTCCAACAAATCTACGCAAATATGAAGTGTAAGAATCAGTTATTCTACAGGCTTCATTAATCAAAATTTAGTATGCTTTATGGATATGTATTCATTTTTAAAATAAGTAATAAAATCAAATTCAATAACACATTATTTTATTAATTCAAATGGAGTTTTTGCTAGTATTGTTTTATATGATATAACATAATAAAACAAATTTGTATCCAGTATTTCTATTTAAAGGGATACTTTACTGAGTATTAATACTTTCATCTATACAGATTATTACTGCTCAGTTGTTATATAAAAGAAATACAGACATATATATTGTTCTTGCAATTTTGAGTTGAAAGAGTGCATTCTTTCACTGCATGGCTTAGTCTATTAATATGCATTAAGAACGATCAAATAATTTAAGATATGGGGCAGAAAAATGTATATATTTATATACTTTTATATAGTTATAATATCACACAAAGAGTACCATTTTTTTAAATCAAATGTGAAATTGATTTTATACAGTTCAATAAACAATAAGAGACTTACGTACGTTTTAAACACCATATAGAGCAACATGACAGTGTTTCTTTCCTGATTGAATCGTTTAAATGATTCGGTTCAATCGCAATGACTCACTTATTAACAGTAACAGTGACAGCCACCTATAGCGGTTATAATTTCACATTTAAAGTATCTTTTCATTTTTTAAATCATTTCAAATATCATTATTTAATATTTTATTTTTAACACATCAAGCCATTATTTATGCATTTGTAACTGCAGGTTAAAGCATTCCATCCCCCTTCATTAAACAGTGTGTAAATACATCTAAATGGCACCATGCAAAGATAAATTTTGTTGATACTGATTTCATTTGTTTGGTAGCAGCCTAGATGTATTATTATAATTGACTGATTAAATGTAAGAATTTCACTCAAAAGATGATGCACGCTTTTAGAAAAAATTGCAAAAAATTTAACTTATTGGAAAAGATTCATTTCTATCACTGCAGTGAACTGGCCACACAGAAAATAAAGAATATCAAAGAATTCAGGAGTCAGTTGTCCATGCACAATAACACATTCCGCATAATATTGTCTGGTATCTTAATCAATACCATTAACGATACAATCCCAGAAAATATTGAGATATTATTTTTTGTCAATATCACACACCCCTAGTACTGACACCAAATGATTTGCAACGGTCACTTTGTCATGTCCGATGTAGACAGTCTCAAGCTGTTGGTTTATTTCTTTCTTATTTTTTTGGCTAGTAGAAGTTATGAATCGCTGGTCACCTAAAAATGTAGTAGCCAAATTGGCTGGTGAGTGAAAATCCATTTCAATCCCTGTCTGTATGGTAACAACTACTTGCATTTTACTGTGTATGTAGCCAATAGGGACACGCAGAAGCATCTAGCTGTCATATCCAACCTGTTGTAGAGTCCGGTGCCAACACTGCTTCCACAGTCCACAATCAAACACCCAAACAAGTGGATGAATAAAACCTTGCAAATCACTGTAGACTGTACATCAGCAGTCATATCCTACAGTCACACCTTGAACACAGCGCTGCAGGTCTGCCTGGTGTGCGGTTCCTCCGAGGGGAACCCAAGTCCCTCTGTAGGGATCTATTAGACAGGCCAGCGCTCACGCCACTGTTCTCGATTGTCATGGAGGCCTTTGCCGAGGGGAAAATAGAACCATTTACTCAGGATAGCCTGCGGACATTTTCTTCTTCTTCTCTTTTCTCTCACTTTTTCTCTATTTCTCTGCCTCTGTCCTCCCCGGGGAGCGAAATGAAGAGGGTTTTCTTGGCGTGTGGAAGATTTTCCTGTGGTGCCCGGCAAAAGTTTGAGAGACTGCAGGATTATTCCTGATATGTGTTTTCAGAAAGAGAACTACACAGAATTTAAACTTACCACAAATGAACTACAACAGTCATTAACTTACTAAATTGCCTTTACTCAAACTGCACAGTGGTCATAACTTTTAAAAAGCAGGTAATATGGTATTTTTAAAGTGTCCTAATATTGTTTTGGAGTCCTCTACAACAGGTTTAAATGCAAGGTCAGAAACCATTGCATGAGATGTATTTATTACGTTGATACAGTATAGATACGCATTGCTGTGTTTTTATTATTATTGCGGAGGTTCAGAGTTCAAATACCCATGGACTGTTGCTAAAAGTTAATGCTCTATATTGCTCTATATAGTGTTAACAAATGCAAAACTGATATAAAAATGCATTTGTTGACGAAAACCTGTGCGAAAATTGTGCTTTATCAAACTCTCTAAATCATGCTTTGTGTGAAAATTAATAAAAGGTATCTGAGATTTACTGCCTCTAGTGTTCTATTTTTTTTTTTATTTTTTTTTTTGAAACTGCAGTGATATGTACTCATTTGTGTATTTCGCATCTCGTTAAAAAGTATCCCCAGGTGCTTTTTGTCATTAGACCATGGTATATATGCATAAACAAAATCTCAAATTTACTTTTTCAATTATTTATATTGTAAATGCAATTATCAAATTATGTGATTCATCACAGTGAAGCAGTAATATACATGTATATAAGTTTCAGACTGACTGGTACTTTGCCAGAAATTAGAGAGAAATTAGACTGCAGATTTATTTAAGCAGACTAAAACAATAAATAAATAAATAGTATTCTTCTAAGTGAAAACATTTAATTAATATTTTGCATTTAGTTTCATATAGCAAGGTTTATGTATAGTAAACGCAAGTAAATTTCCTTTTACTCTTTAAGGGAAGACACTGCAGGCAAAAATGCTGTTTTTTCATGCACCTGTCAAATTTGAGATTTTGGGCTTTTGGGTTTTTCATAAAGTGCGTTTTCAGACTAGTGGAAAGAAAACACCCAAAAGACACTGCTTTATCTATTTGTGTCAATGGATTTCAATTACAATACATATTTTTAAAAGGCCGTTTTCTCAAAATGAGTTTTTTCTCCTACACTGAGCAATAAATCTCCACTTCAGTAGCACTTACACACAGCAAACTTTACATTTGTATTCCTGCCTATGTCCTGTACATTTTCATATACAATTGATTTTATACAACATTTTACTCCCACAAAAATGGTAAAAAAAAACTGTTTATTCAGTTTTTTTTTCTTTTTTTTTTTTTTCTCAGAATTATGGAGTAACAAAATAAGATATCCAAAATCCCCTCTGCAAAAACATCTGACTCTAATATGTAAAAAAAATAAAAATAAAAATAATAATAATAATAATAATAATAATAATAAATAGTTTTGAAACTGACTTGATCAAGTGTTTAGACTTTTGTACTAGAAATGTATGCAAAGTAGTGCATATTTCATGAAATAATTTAAACCTAACATTTTAGAAAACTTGTAATACTAAGCATTTTTGCAATTATCAATGTAATCAATCAACTGGGTAAGTAAGGTGATTACTATTAGTTTTTTTTTTTTTTTTTTTTTTTTTTACCCTATTCAACTGCAGTGTCTTGCTTTAAAAAAAGAGAAATTCCCTCTGTAAAGAGACACTCTAAGAAATGATCAGTAGAAATTATTGCACTGTTTCTCCAAAACAACTTCACTTTTTTGCTAACATTCGGTATCTAACATGTTTCGTGTTTTTAAAGTCCGACAAATCTCTGGATTAGTAATTGAATTAGACAGCTGTATTTAGCTCAAATCCTCCTCTGGCAGATTTTGTGGCTGCTCTGTAATCTGTAGAATCAGGAGAAGGGATTCAGGCTTCATTTGTGTGGTAAAATCATTGCCGCCACCCCTGTCCCAGAGACCACAGGTCCGTATCAAGCACAATTTGGGAACACTAACGGCAAGTGCATTTTCCTCTGTTTCTTATAAGGAGGAGGCCGTAATTCAAAATGTCACATGTGTTCATGGGCCACTTGACTGGATTTATCACAAATGCTTTCTGAATTCCTCTAATATCAGCACCCTAATCTCTAGTACTTTAATATGAAGTGCACCAGCAGTGCCCTTCCCCTGAAATCTTCTTACTCTTCGCTGAGTGTCTGTCAGAGGGGTTGCAGAGGAAGCTGGTGCAGGCAGATTATCACTGTACACAAAAAATTAAATGCTCGGATGCCAGTTATATAAGATAACATTCCCAGCGAATAAAGACTGCAGTGAACTCCATTTCTATAGACTCTATTTCCCTAGTTATGCCAGTCCAACCTTAACATATTTAAATGTATGCAGATGCTTTGAGAGGTACAGCAGAGTCGAAAATTTTCAGAAAATAACTTGGTTTTTGCTATGTTTTTCTATGTATGGCTTCAGTATTGGAATATAGTGCGCAGATTGCAAAGACTACTTTTATGGCGTTTTATTGTTATTGTTAGAGCATAAAAGCACCTGTTTCCTTTTATTTTCACCGTATAGAAAATATACTCTGGAAGCTATTATCAGTTGCACTTTATAATGAAAATGTAAAATAAAGTGCAACCAAAATGTCTCAGTATATAACTGGAAGATCTACAATTCACCTAAGCAAGTAAGTTGTACAGTACAGGCCTATTTATTTTAAAGGCTCCAAAAACTCCTGTGTAATGAGCTCTAATAAACTGATCTTCACTAATTACAGCAGTAATGAGATGCTAATTTCATCTCTGATATGACATGCATGAATAAGCAAAAGGGAAACACTGGCATACTGGGCAGTGATGGAGAGCTGAGTTCTACAAGCTGGACGACGCCATATGGAAAAGCCTGTTTGCTTTTGTTATTTATGGACTCGTGTCAAAAATGATGGATAAATGAACACAAAAGCTGCCGCCATTAACATGATTACTTGTATTCATGGCCATCATTACATTTACAACTATATTTACTTTTTTTTTTATTATCACTGCTGCAGAAATATCAGTTTTATGACTGTACTAGAACAACTTGCATTACTGATCATTAGGGTTATTGATATAATTAATATCACAGTTATAAAGTCATTTCGTTCCTGAATAAAATTGCCGTTAAATTGTTATTAAGACATGCATGGTAGATTATTAAGTTGTTAGACATGCTAATCGGGTATATCAACAGTTTTAAGGTATTAAGAGAACAAAGTAAAACATCTGTCAATTTCTTCATTGTCATGGAGTCTCAGAGTGCATGTCAACTGTAGTGGAAACAGTACGCCGTGATGGACTTCACATATGTAAATTATACCAAAAGCATGTCAAACTGAGGGTTATTATTTTGCTAAAGTTTTAGCAGCTGTTTTTCTTAACATTTTGTTTTCCTTCAACAAAATTAGTGAGTGCAGTAATGTTTCTACTTTTAAATTTCTTGACAAGAAAATACAGTTCTTGAATCTTTGAGACTTAAAATTCTATTTTTTTTTTTTTTTCACAATTTATGATTATATTCATGGTTAACATAACATAATTCAAGAAGAAATCATTATCTGCATTATAATTAAAATGTGAGTATATTTTTGACTGCCTTCAGTTAAAATAAAGAAAACTAAATTCTTGTCAACATGCACTTTTGTGCTGTGGTGGGACTTTTTATACAGTTTGTTGTTTGTTTGTCTGCTAGAAAACTCAAAAGACCACCAGATAGATTCCCAGCCGTATCCGTTTGGCAATGAGCAATAGTGAATCTAAAACAGCAAAGGTTCCTCGCCTCTAAGGATATCAGAATCCAGCAGACCTTGATCTCAACTGTGGCAGCGGCATGTGGATTGATGTGGGTAATGTAGTCAAGGCCAGCTGTTAGCATGAGGAGAATCGCTCGTGTCAAACACACTGACCCCCATTTCCAGCCTAATAATGCAGATCCATCCAGCTTCAGCCTGGCCCTGTGCTTGCATATGGAAAAGGTGTCAAACGCTCAGCAGAAAGCCGGTCTGTCCCCCTGGGCTCTGTCGCATGAACTGTGTGTCACCTACATGTCTACCCCTCAAGTGTGATAACAGATCTGTGTATGATCTCGGAATACTGCCGACTCTTTAGCCCTGTAATGATGGCTGTATGACATTTGCTCCTCGCAGAATATATTGGAATTCATTTTTGGTGAAGAAGCCTTAATGTTTCCTGACATTCGCTGGGATTTCCATGAGCTGCGTTTGAGGATTAATTGCGATTTTCTGCTGAGCTGAAAATCCTTATCATGTTCTAGAAAACAGTTTACATTTATATGGCACGGGACCGAAGTCTCGCTGTATTTTTAGCGGTAGCAGGGCCCAACGGTACAGTCACATTTCTGTTGTTTTAAACTCAACTACAATGCCAGAAAAATACCGTGCTGAAAAAAAAATAAATAAATAGGAAAAAAAAAAACAAAGTCTTGAGGCTTTTTTTTTTGAGATGGAGAGAAAAAACACAGTGATAATATTCTTGTCTGGCTCAGAGGAGATACAGCGGGCGTCTGCGATCCGTCAATGTCAGCCTGAAGACAGAGGAAATGGGCGACGGAAGCGGACGGAATGGCTGAAGTGTGTGATTAAGAGTAATGACTAAAACATTGAGGGAAAAACTCGTCCTAAATCACTCATAAAGTGAGGTGCAATCGCTGCCGTCCCCCAGAACTCCATCAACAGCCAAGCGCCTCCGGATTTACCGCCCTGCCTCTCTCAGAAAGGGTGGTCCTGCGGATGATGGAGCGAAGGTTTTTCCACGAACCGTTACCTACAAATAAACATCTCTCTGATGTAAGTGACACGCACATTAGAACACATTTCCGCCTTGCTTTGGAGTCCCACAATGGCAGACTTTGCATCTTAAAAAACGCGAGTAAACCCTGGAGGAGCGCCGGGCGCATTTGGCTGTCAGAGTTTTATTAATAGAAGCTTTATATATGGCGATGTCACCTCCATGTCAGAATAAATTCACAGGAAAAGATGTCTTAAATTCCCCACGTGGCAACGGGGTGACATTGATATCTCTAAGCCAACAGTTACGATTATGACACACACAAATGTTTTAATCGATTCGCTTGCACTTCACACGTTCTCTTAGGTCAGTCTAACTCGAGGGATGTCTCGCGAGTGTCAGACTTGAGACTCAATATGGATTTTATCCTGTAATGGAAATGCTTTTTTGAGGGGAGATAAATTTATATTAAATCCCAATGCTGAATAAAGCCGAGGACATTTTCACTCACTTGTAAAGACCTCTGACATTGTATAGCAGCTCAGCTGCGAGATAACACCTATTTAAATGACAAAAGCACAACGGATTGTGTAATTAAATATCTGTCAGCTGAAAGTCACTCTTCCTGTATAATATAATAAGATTTGTTTAGCTAATGCTACGCCTCGACGTAAACACTGACCGTGCTGTACATTTACCGGAATAAAACGGAACAAAAGGAACATGATATCTATCAAACCACCTCAAAACACAAAGAGAAGCGGCGGATGAAGTCAAAAGAGGTGCTGTACCGGGGGAGGTTTCGCCCCCTCAAGTATATTTGTCTTGGGAAAGTGAACTTTGAGTCATCAGAATTCACTGAAATTCCACTTCTGAGCACCAATGCAGCTCTTCTGCCAAACCTGTCAACAGTGGGATGTCAGACAGCTTTTACACAGCGTGTACGGGGCACGGCGTTTGTCAAACAGATCTCTCTCTCCACTTACAGTGGTCATGGAGTCCAGCACCTCGCGCGTCTCATGCCTCCAATCTCTCTCAGCGCCATCCATCACTTCTCCTCTCTAAATGGAGGGAACAAAACTTGCTGAAATATTTTAGGGAGGACAAAGAAACGGTGTCTGCATTTCAAACGCTCCTTGTAGATGAATATGTGAGCTAGGGCTTTCTGATCATTCTTTCTGCTTTTTGTCTTGTAGATTTTTAGTTGGTTACAAACACAAAGACCTCTCTTGTTTGGGTTTTTGTCACTTCGTTTTCAACTATTTTTTTTATTATTATTTCATTTAGCAGATGCACACTCAATGGGTCCAGAGTTGGATAGGATGGTCTACTTTGATCTTGCTAATAGATGCAATAACCACACAATTCTGCAGAAAAATGTTACAAGCAAAATAAAAATCATAAATTTTAATCATGTAATTTTCTTATATATATATTCTCTTATATATATATATATATATATATATATATATATATATATATATATATATATATATATATATATATATATAAAACTAACTAACTAACACTAGCTTCTCTGTTCTTGTATTCTATCTATCTATTTTTGGGCCTCTAACACTAGCTTGCTTTTTCTTTTTTATTCTATCTATTTTTTATTTATTTATTACATACTGCGTTAGGCTAAATGAGACTTGTCATAGCACTTGCTGTTATTGCTCTTTTGTTGTTTTTGATTGCTTCCATTGCCCTCTTTTGTAAGTTGCTTTGGATAAAAGTGTCTGCTAAATGTCTAAATGTAAATAAATGGTTGAATATATTATGGTAGATGCTTTTGTTCAGTAATTATATTTTGGAGAGCCAATTTGCATTTTCATAACGTCATGACAAAGCTACTTTATGGACTGCAACTTGGTAATTGGTTCAAAAACAGTTCTCTCAAATATTGCAAAGCGTACACTTACACTTTTAAAAATAAAGGTGCTTCACAATGCCATAGAAAAACCGTTTTTGTCTAAATGGTTCCATAAATAACTTTTAACATCTGAAGAACCTTTCTGTTTCACAAAAGATTATTTGTGGCGAAGCAAGGTTCTTCAGATTATAAAAAGGTACACAAATAAAGGTGCTACAAAAGGTTCTTCTATGGCATCGCTGTGAAGAACCTTTTAAAGTTTTGACAGTCCCGACAGCCGCCATTTTGGGAACAACAGAAATATTCTTTACACTTAAAAAAATGAAAAATGAATAAATAAACAAACAGAATATCTTCTCTCTGTAATGTTCAAATCACTTTTGCTTTAGAACATTTAGAGAACATCAGCACTTGAATATTCTTGAAATTTTGGAAAGGACAGTTTATCTTCAAGCCAAATGGAAAGTCAGCATCTTTAGCTTTTGAGTCAATTT
>NC_133380.1:38550715-38573337 GCF_049309525.1 Garra rufa | reverse complement strand
TGACAGCCTCTCTCACACATCTCATTACAACCCATTCATTCTGTCTGGTATTGAATGTGTTTAAGACAAGAGAGAGGTTTATTTTAATTCAGAATGATACCGTCCATAGCCCGAAATGAAAGAGGGCGTTTTTGCCCACTGGTGCTCTGGCTGTCGCCCGCAGTAACATGTTGTGCTTGTTTGGTGTTCATGGCTGCATGCCTGTCAGTGCACACCCAGTGACATCCTACTGTTCTGAGCACTTGACTGACAGCTCAGGCAGCCAGCACAAGCAGGAAATCAATAAAGCTGGACCCTCTAGACCCCGCTGCTGGACACTCTGCCAATCACAAGCCAGACAATGTGGGACTACAGCCAGTTATGAACAAAGAGAGATCTAAAGAGCAGGCCAACCCTAAAATGGGTATACTCTCTTCCTCATCTATATTTCGTACTATATCATTTTTATACATTTATATGTTTTACTACAAATGAAATGATATGAGTCATTTGATAATTTGGGGTATATTTAATATCAGGAAAAAAGAGATAAAAACAATATGCTTGCCAGTAAAACAAATAATGGTTTCTGTTGATATCATACTGTATTGTTTTTCAGTGAAACTTATCTGCCAGTTGCCAAGCTTAACCATTGAGGATATATTTTAATATTAGAAAGTTTTAAGACATTTTTAGGTAAGAATGTACTTGTTTGTAGTTATAATATCCAGTTTGTTAATCAAGATAATGTCTTTTTGAAAATTTGTGTGAACGTTTTCGGACATGAGAGCTCCGGATCGTCAGCATCCGTTCTGCCCTCATGAACCCGCACAAGAGCGCCTCACAGTCTTTGGTCTTGTTAAACTATTATTTACTCGCAACTTTTATGATGGCTGTTGTTGTTGTTTTTTTAAATAGTATTAATAATATTTACAGTAAATAATACACATTTTACAGTATATTGTACCCTGCTAAACAAGCCTAGGCTGGTTGGCTGGTCTTAGCTGGTTTTAGCTGGTGGTTTCCCAGCCTGACCAGACAGAAGAGTGGCCAATACCCCTCTAAAACCAGCTATGACCAGATAAAACCAGGCTGGTTGACCAGCTAAAAACAGCCTAGGTTGGTTTTGGATGTTTTTTTTTTTTTTTTTTTTTTTTTTTTTCTTCAGCAGGGCTAATTTGTGTACCAACGTTCTTGATACATTCTTTTTTCTTTCTTTTTTTTTTTTACCAGGGTAGCCATTAACTCATTAACCCACAAAAGCAATAACATAAAAATGACATCTTGCATTCAGCAATGTTGAATATGAAAATGTGTTCTGTAAAAGAGGTACATGGGGCCATAGAAACCATATCTGATAAAGATTGAAATATGACATCCATAGATACACGGTAAAAAAAAAAAAAAAAAAAAAGTACTGCAGAGGTACAATTTTGTTCCTGGGCAACAAAACATATAAAGGTACCTTTAAAGGTACACAATGAGTCCTTATTGTACAATTATGTACCCAAAAAATTGTACCCTTGGTAACACCCAAGTGACAGGTACTTGTACCCTAAAGGGTATAGTTTTGTACCGTTTTTTTCTGAGAGTGTAGTGTAGTCCATCTGGGTCATATTCTGTGGTAACTGGTGTCAAATGATCTATCCTGAAACATGCACTATTTTCCATAAAAGCTATGCTTCAAGGGTAATGCAACAGTTACTTATCATTTTAAGCAGATGTATCAACTGATAGTTCAGTCTTTGTAATGAAATGAATGCACACTCATCTCAGATGTAATGTGTGAGTTGCATTTTGAAATAGTAATACTTTGATGTTAAGTTGTGTCATTTTGAACTGGTGATTTAAGTTCAATGAACAAATGATCTTTGGCTTATATATATTGTATCCAAGCATTTGAAAAATGTGTTAAGTGGTTTGAAAAATGTGCATTTTGATCATTGGTTGTGAATTATGTGTCTAGAGTTTTGAAAAATGACATTACGGTTCTGTTATTAGTGCAAAAACGATTGTAAAAAACTGTAACGTTACAACAAAGATGACGCTTTCCTCAACTGATATTCAAACTAATCGTGAATATCGGATTGATCTAAGGAATAAATGCTGTATCAGATGCAGTTAATCACGATCGCTCTGTCCATCTCTCTCTCTCTCTCATAATACTCTACACAATACAGTGAGCTTTTAATACAGTAATACAACAAGATTTCAATGAAGCAACTCAACGTTCCTTCATTACTAATTCTAGTAACGGAGGCTTGGGCTCAGCCGCTCAACTGTCAAATTGAAATCTGTGGCAGAAGGAAGTAGTTCTGCGCAAAAGAGGGTTTTTAAAGACACTCCGTTGTTGTTACTAATGTATTTACACACTTGTGCCTTCAAACTGTTGTATAAACACAATATCACACTCGTAGACATGAGATATGGCTGTATATTGGCATGCTGTGATTACCTACAGCAGTCGGCCTGCGGATTTGTGTCTATGGCCAAATCACAGCAGTGCTGATATACAGCCATATTTCACGTCTACTAGTGTGATATTGCTCATATATATATAGAAGGCCTAAATATATATATACACACTGTAAAATGTAATTAGTTAAAAAACTAAGTGACATAAGAATAGCATGTTGTACTGACAATACTTAGTATAGTTTACTTACACAAGATTTCTAGTAACTAAAAAAGAACTGTTGGGGGTAATTGATTCTTTACTTTAGGTTTACTCTTGACTTAATATTGCTACTCACTGACTCCCAGAGTGCGCTGCGGCATGAATAAATTATGCACTTGCTTTGTTTTACTGTTGTTGTTTTTATTTGCCAATTTTATTTGCTGTCTTGTGTCAGTGTTAGTAGCACAACAACAACAACAACAACAACAACAAAAAAATTGAATAAAATAGTTACAGTGACTTTGGGAAATGAGTGTTTCCAACTAGTGAAAGAAAGATAACTGCAGACATGGAGGAAATGAGTGAAAAGTCTATTTAGAATTGTCCAACTTCAAACGCTTTATTTTGTTCTTCCTCTGTTGTTATGTTGCACATTACCAACATATTAGTGCACTACTGCCTCTCACTGGTTTATTAATGTTGTTGGTTCATTTGTGGCTACTTGAATATTTTAAGTAAGCGTTACTCAAAGCAAGTAAGTAAATTGTTTTCTTTGCCTTGAAAGTATTTGTAACTTAACAAATCCTAGTAAATACAGCAACTAAGTAAAGATAACTAATTATATCTAAGTAAGGTAAACTATTGGATTTTACAGTGTAGGTATATAGTAATATTAATTAAAAAGGTAAAATGACACAAACCATAAACGGAAATTATGAATTGTTAAAGCTATACAGGTATTCAAGGGCAGGCTTTAAGATAGTTCAGATCATACCTGTCCGATCGCTATCACTTTGTTTATTTAAATGGGGAGTCATCGCAGCTAACACCAGTAAAGTATGGAGTGCCACAAGGATCTGTCCTAGGTCCTCTGCTATTTTCAATTTACATGTTACCCCTTGGTAATATTATTAGGAAATATGGGATTAGTTTCCATTTTTATGCTGATGATACTCAACTATATATTTCAACAAGACCAGATGAAACTTCTAACTTAGCAAAATTAACAGAATGTGTTAAAAATGTGAAAGACTGGATGACCAATAATTTTCTACTATTAAATTCAGATAAGACCGAGATATTACTTATTGGACCAAAAAACAGTACACAGAATCTCTTAAACTGCAATTTGCAACTAGACGGATGCACTGTTTTTCCTCTACAGTCAAAAATCTGGGTGTTATATTAGACAGCAACCTGTCTTTTGAAAATCATATTTCTCATGTTACAAAAACAGCATTCTTCCATCTTAGAAACATTGCCAAGCTACGGAACATGTTACCTGTCTCTGATGCAGAAAAGTTAGTTCATGCATTCATGACGTCTAGACTGGACTATTGTAATGCAGGTGGTTGTCCTGCTTCTTCAATAAATAAGCTACAGGTAGTCCAAAATGCAGCCGCTAGACTCCTTACCAGGTCAAGAAAATATGATCATATTACCCCAATTTTACGGTCTCTACCTATTAGGTTCCGTATCACTTACAAAATATTGCTTCTGACCTATAAGGCCCTTAATGGTTTAGCTCCTGCATACCTAACTAGTCTCCTTCCACGCTACAATCCCTCACGCTCCCTAAGGTCGCAAAACTCTGAACTTTTAGTAGTACCTAGGATAGCAAAGTCCACTAAAGGAGGGAGAGCCTTTTCACATTTGGCTCCAAAAATCTGGAATAGCCTTCCTGATAACGTTCGGGGTTCAGACACACTCTGTATATTTAAATCTAGATTAAAGACTCATCTCTTTAGCCAAGCATTCACATAATGTATCTCATAACGTTGTACTTCAGTTACATCTGATCAAATGCACATCAACATTTTTCAGCTTGGGCAAAACACACAATTTTTGCTTGGTTGGAACAGCAGCTACGCTAATTATTTCTCTATTTGTTTCTCTGTTTCTTTTTGATTTCCATCCCGTGGTAACTAGGAATTACACAAGATTCAGCCCGGATTCAGAAGAAGAGATGATGCCAACCCCTCAAAGGACCGCCGATGATGCCAGCCTTGAAACAACATACAGCACTACACAATTTTTCTACAAGTTTGATTGCAACACATAATCATTACTATTAGTGTTCATCATCTGTTTTTGATTACACCATTACTTTTTTTTAATATTTATACCATATGTAGATCGACTTAACATACAGTAGTCACCACTAATAAGCTACTAAATATATTGTAGTAGCCTACATTTTTACATTTTTTGTACAGCTGCTTTGCAACGATTTGTATTGGGAAAAGCGCTATACAGATAAACTTGAATTGAATTGAATTGTGTATGAAAAAAATGATGTGAAAAAACTTCATGAGATACTGAAGGAGTGTGTATGCTGGACATCATCAGCTTTTTTTTTTTTTTTTGTAAACCTGCATGTATGCATTTATGTCTTTTGTGGAACAAAAAGAAGATACATTGAGAGATGACTCTTAAGATGTGACTCAGTGTGTTTTTTTTTTCTTGGGCCACACAACAAAAGTCAATGAGATGAAATGTTCTTTTGAACTCTCTGACTTTTATCGTCATAGATAAAAACATCATTCAAAATCTTGAAAAAGAAAAGAAAGCCATACAAGTTTAAAATGATACAAGGGGAAAAAAAGATCTTTGGTTGAACTGCTCAGGACTAGTTTATAGATTCAAGGTTACACTTTTTTTTTTAATAATAAAGCTTAAATTCTGAGTTCCTGCTGAAGTAAAGAAAGGATGTTTTCAGTAGCTTGACATTTAGTAAACAGCCGCTATTTTGACCCCATCGACAGTCTATGCTGTTAACACACACACCTGCTTCTACTGAACACGTGCCTCACATCAATCCTGAGCAGAAAAGGGGAAAAAAACAAAGCATTTTTGCAGCATTTCAGGCAGAATTAAATGCACATGAATTTTGAGAAGATGGCAGAAATGAGAGAAAACGACGGTGTGAGTTTTAAAAGCAGGTGCCGACAGATGAGAGGAAATCAGCGTCACTTGCTGCAGAAACGCAAATGCACAACGTTCCTGCATCAATTTACAGCCAGCGACAGGCATCTCTCTCCTCTCGTTCTTTCTACTCTCCTTTCCCCCCCATCTCTGCGCTAGCTCTTCCATCTATAGATGAATATGTTATTCTACCCTTTTGCTGCCAATTTATTTCACGGGGTGTATCTTTGCGAAATGGAATGGAAAAGTGTTTTATAGTCTTGTTTCCCATCCTGTGCATCCCCCCTGCAGATTAGGACAGCCCAAACAGGATATGAAATGCTGCTGGAGTCTTCAGCCAGAGGTCATTCCCTTGTGTGTTATAATATCTTCTGCCTGTGGGCCAATCACCTGGGTCTTAGGTGAGGAGTGCACATCAAGTAAAGGTGGAACATGGCAAGGGCAGCGAGCGGAGATCAGAAGGTGCTGATCCGCAATTTTCACAGCGCTGAACAGCAGGCCGCCCTCATTGTGTTTCAATCAAAGGTGATTCGGCAGGGCTTTTTCCTTCTCTGTAAAGCCATCTGTCAGAGATGTGGCCTCTGTATGGCTATTTTCGGTCCATCAGGTGTGCTATAAACCTGTTTGGAACATCATCACAGAGACACTTCAAGTCTAGGTGTCCATCAAACTAATCTGAAGTCAGTTACAGCCTCTACTCTTTTGCACGGTTTTGGCCTGCTTTCGGTTCAGCATCTGGCTTGTTTCTTCTCTTTTGTTTTCTTCAGATTTAGCTCGGTTTTGTTTAATTCCGAAGACGCTATGATTACGGCAGGCACTTGTGATCAGCGTTGGTGATAAACAGGGCAGCCACAAGTAATTATAATTATCATAATAATTATGCTTATGACATAATTGGGTTTTTCCTCAACTGCGAGCACTTTTGGCCCAGTGGATTTTAGAAAATAAACTTTTGAAAAAATCATTTGGAAAAACTCTTCACACTCACAACTAGTATACTGTTGCTTTTGTTTGTTTGTTTTTAAACCATTATTTTTATAACCACATCACAAATCATGTATTTTCATGAACTTTTTGTTAGTTAAAAAGTTATACTGTTTATATAAATGACAAAATAACTTCACTTGCTAGGCCAAATTTCATAGCTGGCATTTTACGTATCTTAAACACGTTTCAATAACATTTAATAGGACATTTTTATTGTGACCTTCATTTCATAAAAAAGCGAGGAAAAGCTGTTACTTTTAATAAAACACACCCCTGGGATATAAAAGTGCCCGTGGTTAAAGAAACACCCAATTATTGTAGCAGAGTTGAATGTTTTGAGTGTAATGAAATGAGTACTACTGGTAATTGCTGTAGCAGTACAAAGTACTTTTGATAACCAAACAATAATAACGCTTTCAGTTAATTAGTTTAGTTAATTAGCCTACGTGTAAAACTAAAATAAATAAATAAAAACAATAAAATAAGCAGATGTGGCTTCCGTAATGTAGGAACAGAATCAACATGAAATCAAAACTGAGACTATGTTACTGGTCTTATTATCCACAATTCACTGCGCATGTTGTTTTTGTTTTTCCAATCAATCAATCGGTCAGTATAAAAATATATAAAAGTGCCCTCTTATTTTTCAACATCTTCCCTACATTTTGCTGCATGTCTATAGACATCACTATACAGTCTACATATAACAATAAAGGTGCTGCACAATTCCGTAAAAGAACCTTTTTGTCTAAATGGTTCCATAAAGAACCTTTAACATCTGAAGAAACTTTCTGTTTCACAAAAGGTTCTTTGTGGCAAAAGAAGGCTCTTCAGATTATAAAAAGGTAACAAAGAGATTTGATGGCACCACTGTGAAGAATCTTTTAAAGCACCTTTATGTTTAGGAGTGTAGACAAGTCTTTAAAATCTAACAGAAAATGTCTTACATTTTCTCATTTAATATTCCTCGTTTCAGTCTGAAATGTCTCATTAGCAAAATAAAAAAAAGGTTGCAAATGCTGTTTTATGTTGACTTTAAACTTCTCATTTAGAGCAACAGTGAACATATGAATTTAAATAATAAAAATGCATTCTGCAGTTTAATTTTTTACATCATTACAATATATATGATTGTAGCTTGTTATGAGTAAATTATTAGTGAACTGAGAACAAGGAAACTGTCATGTGTATCAGAGCTAATGCTGTTGCATTGTATTTTTCTCTGACCCATACATGAAAAGAAGTTTAATTTATACAGTGCTTTAAATTCCTCCAGCAAATTCAGTGTGTAAACATACGTGACAATAAAGCACTTTCTGATTTTGATTTATTTCCCTTCTAAATAATAATGATCGCAAACTAGCTTTGCCCTGTGTCTGGCAAAAACAAGTTAAAGAGAAAATAATCAGAATGCAGACTTAGCAAAACAGACTTCCCAAGAAATAAGAGCAGAATAGACATGCCAGCACACACGGAAGGTGGAAATAACCAAACAAATCATCAGTCATCACCAATGCCATCAAAACTCAGAGCCAGCAATATTACAGCACACACTCTTCATACCTATAGACTTCAACAATAAGAGCTTTTGTTGTGTTTGTACCAGTTTGCTGATTGGTACATTGCTTGGTATAATCAGTTTTTTATTTGATATAAGTGAAAGCAGCAGATTATTTGAATTAAATCTTGGAGTGTTGAATTCAGAGCCAGGTGTGAAACTAGAAAACATCTATAGAGTAATTATTTCAGTAATAGTAGCAGGAGTGAGTGAATAAGCTTACAAAATACACAACAAATATTGGATTCCTGGAGTCCAGATAATATTTGAACAAACATATTTGTTTGTAGAAGAACTGGAGGTGGTCTGGCTTTAGCCCAAAAAATTCTGGTAATATTTGCTTACCCTCATGTTGTCCCAAACCATTGTGAGTGACTTTCTTCTGTGGAACACAAAAGGATAAATTTTGAAGACTATTGAATTGTAAGAAATGCAATTACAATGGGAAAGTCACATGGTCATTTTTCTCTGAAACTCAAGAACATTTCCAGCACAATGTGATTTTCTAATTTGAGTACAAGGACATGGTCTGAGTATTCAGAGTATGCATGTTCATACAGGCCTGGGTGGATGGGAGATATTTTTATACTCAACCAGTTCTCGCTCCCAAGGCTCAAAAACTGAAGCATATTTGGCATCATTATTAAGATGCTAAAGGTACCCTAAGGCATCAACCCCTGTCATCATCAAACCAGCAGCTTCATTGCCTTCAAAGAGAAACCTTTGACGTCAATATGCAAACGCGAACCGTATGGGTATTTTATCGTCATGAAATACACTGTGGTATATGTAAGGGTTGACAGAGGGTCATTCCCATTGTTAGAGTTTT
Organism: Garra rufa; assembly: GCF_049309525.1. Classification (NCBI taxonomy): domain Eukaryota; kingdom Metazoa; phylum Chordata; class Actinopteri; order Cypriniformes; family Cyprinidae; genus Garra; species Garra rufa. The sequence continues at coordinate 38,564,442 of NC_133380.1, read as the reverse complement.
AAAAATGACTTTCTGCATTGGATAGAGGAACGTGGGGCACAAAATAACGAAGGGTTAATTGTAACATGTGGTTAGCTGTGCAATTTACAATATTTACTTTCATGAGTTTTTATGAGAAACCACAAGAAACAGGTGAATAAAGACTGATAATCAATGTGTAATGTTCAGAAATTATAATTTCAAGACATGTAAAGCATGTAAAAAATGGATTATTTTGAATTCTTAAAAATGGCCATTTTTTTATTTGAAAAAAAATGTGCTTTAATGACAAAATATTTAATTTTTCCATGTATATATATATATATATATATATATATATATATATATATATATATATATTTTTTTTTTTTTTTTTTTCATTGGATCAGATAACATTTGAAGCTATCATATGGTCATGTTACAACATGCCCATTAGATGTTACAATGTACCCCACCTACGGCTACGGGTCATGTTGTACCATTTAAATTCCATTCAAATAATGAAAAACGTATACACTGTAATTATAAAACAAAGTGGCACATTTGTCCTAGACAAATGTGAAATTAATGTGGATAAAATTATACTCTGAACCTTGATTTACACAAACTGAAAAAGTCAAAAAGTGTGTTTTGCTGTGTTATACTTCTGTTATAGAGCCTTACATTGGAGTAAATAAATGGATAAATAAAATAGGACAGGAACAAATAATGATAGATATTATTGAATTTGCTGCAAACATAATAGTGCATTTTTGTCACATAGAAATTCACAGTAAAGCATTGATTTTGAGCTTGAACGCAGGACATTTACTGCTAATAAGTTCTGTCATCATTTCAAATCTGCATGACTTACTTTCTTCTGTAGATAACAAAAGATATTTTGTAGAATGTTACCAAACCATTCTGGTTACCCTTGAATTCTACTGTATGGACATTTATCTTAATTTCTTACATTATCTTACACAAAAAACCTCTGTGTCTAGTTAAGGACTGCACATATTGTGTTACCTTTTTGGGGGGTAACGCATTACAAGTAATTAGATATTTTTTTCAAGTAACTAATAAAGTAACGCATTAGAAAATATCTGAGTTACCTTTTGTTTCCTTTATGTATTTAATCCCATTTTATTAAAAAATGGATTTGGTCATGACCTTTGTTAATTAAAACAAACAAGTCCAGCCCTGCCCATATTTAAAAAGAAATGCAAAAGTAGCGCAAAAGTAATGTATTGCAATACTTTCCAAAAAAAAGTAACTAAGTAACGTAATTAGCTACTTTTTTAGGGAGTAACACAATATTGTAATGCATTACTTTTAAAAGTAACTTCCTCAACACTGGTTATGTACACAAAATGTCACAAAATGTGTTAAAAATTACCATGCTTTTTGAGAGTGTGCCATGATTATATGCTTTTTAAAATAAAAATTAATAATAAACTATGAAAAAAAAAACGTGGAAACTACAAAAACAACTTATATAAAAAGTAATATAAGTAATATATAAGTAATAATATAAGTAATAACAGTAACATAATAAATAAATTTCTTCCAAAACACCATAGGCTATTTGTACAGTGTTAATAACTGCAGTTGACTGTCAGCAAGTATAACAATGTTGTATGACATCTGAATGGATTAAGCGACTTGCGCTGTTTACCACTTTACATTGTGCCCGAAGTGCGCTGTACGAGTAACTGATCCCGCTTTTGCGCGGCACACTTTTGGAGTATTTGCTTTTTGCAGTTTCGCATGCACTGTCATTTAACAGCGCCTAATATGGGGGAGGTCTCCCTCATTTCAGCGATCACCCCCACTACTCGAGCAGACCACCGGGAATGTCCCGGTGCTTTCATAGCCAGTACATGCCTGGTTGTGCCCCACGCTCCCCTACTCATAAAAATCTTCATTTAACTTACAGTGCTTTATCTGTGTCACGATTTGAGTCGTCCTGTCATCACTAACTCTTGCACTACACTTCATGGACTTCAGCCCCCACAAGCCACTGCACCAATCACTGCATTCACCTGCAGCTCATTCTCACACACACACAGCTGCAGCTCATCACACGGACAGCATTTAAGCCACTCTCACACTCAGCTTCTTCGCGAAGTCTTGTATTGCCCCGGCTGCATTTCTAAGCGTTTTCCCAGTTTCCTAGTCTCCGTGTTTTCAGAGTTTCCTAGTTTATTCCTGGTTTTGTTTCCTGTTTTGCCTTGTTTTCTATGTTTGTTTCTGTTGTTACTTTGGACTGCCCATTTGGTTTTTGACTCACGCTTGGTTACTGGTTTACTCTCTGGATTATCTTCGCTGTTGTTGTTTGCTGGTGTTGACCCTGTTTGCCCTGACTACGATCTTGACAATAAAATGCTGCAAATGGATCCGCACGTCTCATTCTGACTCCCTGTGACAATCTGATCTAATAACTATTGTACTTTCCACATTTTTATTAAATACACTGAGAAGTCACAGTGCAGGTTTCTTCAGGTGAATATAAATGCACTTGGATGTGTGCATTTATTAAATGAACGTGTGGCAATTTATATTGCATTTTGGCAGCAGGACTGGAAGTGAGAATTACTCGCTTGAGGTCATGACACAGGAAAACACTTTTTTTTCTCTACAACCATTCTTTAGTTGATTTACTTGTGTACTTTGTGTCATTCTCTTGTTGCATCACCCAACCTCTCTAAATCCTGAAAACATGATCTGCTGTCCTGGCATTCACCTGTAAAACATCTTACACCATTGAATTTATTGTTCTTTCAATCACTGCAAAACGTCCAGGCCCTGAGGCAGCAAAGTAGTGCTAAACCATTATGCTCTCTACACCATGCTGTACAGTCAGGATGAGGGTTTAGGGTTGCTGTGCAATTGCCTTTTTCCTCTAAACCACATGCCATCACCGATCTGCACATTTTGTATGTCTCTCTTATATGACACGTTCAGTTCAGCTTATGGAGGTATTCTTAACAACGCTATGATCTGAATCAGATGTGTCAGATCATAAAGACAAAATCTGCAGTGCCGTCAGTGCCCAGGACTAGAGTTGAGAACCACTGCTCGAAATTGTCCACAGAACATTTTTCCATAAGCATCGGTTGAACGTCCAAGTGGTTTTGGCAAACATGGCTTAATATTTTATTTTTATTTTTTTGGCAGCAGTGGTTCCTATGTGTTGCCCTTATTTGATTAGATTAATGTTAGTTTAATAAAATTTACTGAACATTATCTCAAATTACATATTGGCCTGGTTTCACAGACAGGGTTTAGACTAAGCCAGGATTAAGTCATAGTTCAATTAAGACATTTAAGTAATTTTTTATAAATGTGAGTTAGAATAAAACATTATTGGTGTGCATCTCGAGACAAAATAAAGGCACTGATATATTTTATGATCAATCAGTGCAAGTTTCTTTCAGTTGAAACAGCTCAGACTTGCAGTTTAGTCTGGGACTAGGCTTAAGCTTTGTCTGTGAAACCGGGGGATTGTGTTTAAAGTTATCCTGTGATGAAATTTAGTTTTAAATTGTCTTGCTAAGGCTACATTTTATATCTAACCCTTTTCATGTGACCTTTATGTAACTAACTAACTACACTACTACTAAATAAAATAAAAATAAAAAATATTGAAATTGGTTAGTTTTCATAAAAAAATAATAAATCAAGATGGGAAAAAATTTATATAAACATATTTAAATAGAAGATGATCATTAAAATGAGTAATGCTGTGTTCTTTAAGTGTAAAAAACAGAGTGGATAGTAAAGAGTGGTTGTGAAGGAGAGGAACAGGGCTTTATTTGTGCCGGAAAAAAAAAACAGATCCGGATCTGGCCGTTTTGGTGAATCCCCCACCTAACGCGACACTAGCTGTGTTTCCATTACCCTTTAAATTGCGCAAATTGAAATTGCAAATTAAAAATATGCCTAATGGAAACACATCAATTGCACAAAAACTCCCATCTATCACAAAAAATGTTTTTACACTCACATGAGGTGGTTTTTCAAGGCAATTCTAAAAAAGGAATATTTCGCAACACAGCAATGGAAAAAAATTTGTTTCCCTATTTACAGGTCACATTCGATTAAATATAGCCGAAATCCCCCCACCAAAAATGCATTGCCATGACTTATCGCGAGAGGAAAAAATTATGTTTCAGTCGCATAACATGGGTTAATGGAAACGCCGTCATTTCGCAATACTTTTTAATCGACATATAAATGTATAAAATAGCACCAAAGTTTTGCGTAAATCTGTAATGGAAACGCAGCTAATGAAAGACGTTCGTGGTGACCTATATTGTGCATATATTTCATGATAAGTTTTGATTTATTTTAAATTCTGCACCTCTACATTTGAAATAACAAACTTGAGTGCGCCAAAGACACGAACGGCCCCTCAGGCTGCTCTCAAAAGACAGAATGCATGTTTTTTTTTTTTTTTTTTTTCTCAACTGTTTACGTTTACTTAAACCAAAACCAACTGTGCTTTTGAGGATACTCACCAGGATGGCAATTTTGACGACATTTTGTGTGTGGCTGGTTTAACTCAACTTTGTTTAACTCAACAAACTACAAACAATAACTCAATATGATACTCACAAGCCAGCTTTACGTGCGTGCTCTGGATGTGACTGAATCTGAATCACTGAATAAAAATAAACTGATTGTTTGTGTGGATTTATTCAACCATCTACTATACTGAGTGAATGTTTGCAGGAATTTCCCTCATTCTAAACTGGAAAGCTGTGGGAATGAGTAAAACTATTATATGCCATACATGGAATCCCACGCTGAAATTCAGGACCTGATTAAATATAACTATTATACAGAGATTTAGATTTGTGACATAAAATTCCATGACTTTTCCAGGCCTGGAAATCGCTGTTTTAAAATTGCATGTTTTTTTTTTTTTGTTTTTTTTTCCATGACTGTAATCACATGCCGGATCCGTCTCCCCCCTTTGTTCTGGGACCTCACAAATTAAGCATTGGAAAGGAATATACATTGATCAGCCACACATTAAAATAACCAGCCTAATATTGTGTCCCCCTCGTGCTCCCAAAACAGCTCTGATTTATCAAGGCATGGACTCCACAAGTCTTCTGAACATGTCTGTGGTTTCTGGCACCATGACATTAGCAGCAGATCCTTTAAGTCCTGTGTGAATCGGATTTGTTGTTCCAGCACATCCCATAGTGGCCACTGCCATCAGAGAACACCTCTTCCATGAAGGGATGTATGTGGTCTGCAACAATCTTTAGGTAGGTGGTACATGTCAAACCAACATCCACATGAATGCCAAGCTTTCCCAGCAGATTATCCAGAGTATAACACTGCCTCCGCCAGCCTGTTTTATTCTAGTAGTGAATGCATCTCTACCTTAGGTAAATGACACACAACCACTAGTCCATCCATCAATGAAAAAGAAAATGTTGTTCATCAGACCTGGCAACCCTCTTCCATTGCTTAATAGTCCAGTTTTCATGCTCATGATTCCCATTGTAGTTTCTTACGACAGTGGACAGGGGTAATCTTGGCTCTTTGACCAGTCTGCAGATACACAGTCCCATATGCAGCAAATCGTGATGCACTGTGACATGTTTGTGACATGTTTCTATCATGGCTGGCATTAAGTTTTTCTGAAGTTTGAATTACAGTAACTTTCCTGTGTGATCAGACTGCAAAGGCTAGTCTTCTCTCCCTACATGCATTAACAAGCCTTGGGCTCCCATTGCTCTGACGTCGTTTCACCGATTGTCCTTCCTTACACCACTTCATAGATACTAACCACTGCATACCGGGAACACGTCACAAGACTTGCTGTTTAGGAGCTGCTCTGACCCAGTCTGACTCAGATCTTTTCGCTTGCCCATTTGTCATGCTTCCTACACATGAAATTCAAGAACTGACTGTTCACTTGCTGTCTAATATGTCCTACACCTTGACAGATGCTACTGTAACGATATAATCAACGTTATTCACTTCCCGTCAGGGGTTTTCATGTTGTGGCTGATCATTCTATGTAATCCTTGTTTACCAAATAGCACAAAGGATGATTAAATTCACCAAATTCTGATCCAGTGTCATAATCGTTTGGACTGGGTTTATGGTTTTCATGCTGGCATCTAAAAGACCCCTTATGGTGAGTTCAAAAGCTTGGTGAGTAGGTGAGAATTATTCATGCTGCAGTGCTGACTGTCATACATAGCTGAGAGCATTTTCACACTCCAATGTTTGGTGCAAACCTGAGTTCATTTGACATCAGAGTCTGGCTGCTGTGAAAACTGAACTAAGGTGCATGTCAAGAAACGATACACAGTAGTAGTGTGATATTGTTGTCGACTTCAGTATGGTTCACAATCAGTATAAAATACAATCTAAATATAGCTAAACCTTTCTCACTACTGGTTTTTCCTTTGTGTTTCATGGAAGAAAGATTGGAATGATAAAATTAAAGAGATAGCTCACCCAAAAATAAAAATTTGATGTTTATCTGCTTACCCCCAGGGCATCCAAGATGTAGGTGACTTTGTTTCTTCAGTAGGACACAAACAAGGATTTTTAATTCAAACCGTTGCAGTCTGTCAGTCATATAATGGCAGTCAATGGGACCCACGGCTTTGAGAGTCAAAAAAACATAAACAGACAAAACTAAATTAAACCCTGTGGCTCGTGACGATAAATTGAGGTGTTAAGACACAAAACGATCGGTCTGTGCAAGAAACTGAACAGTATTTATATGATTGTTTACCTCTGATCCACCGCAATGTCCAACTGTCCTGAGCCGGCGTGTAACAAAGAGCAAGCAACCATAACTTCAGCTGATCAGGCTCTAGTTGGGAGTTTTTAATTGGTTGCAACAATCAGTATAAGCACAAGTAATAATCATTTTGAGTAGATGTCATACCCACAATATCTCTGTGTAAACAATGAGTTACGTACAGTATACGCATGACAGATCGCTTCTGCGCATGCGTCTACTATGCCAAAGCATGTTGACGCGTCATGCTCTGTCTGTTGTGAATGCGCTCAGGAAGAGTTGGACATTGCGATGGATCAGAGGTCAAAAATGATACAAATACTGTTAATTTTTTTTGCACAGACCGATTGTTTTGTGTGTGAAGACCTCAGTGTATCATCACGAGCCACAGGGTTTAATTTAGTATTGTCTGTGTATGTTTTTTTGACTCTCAAAGTCGTGGGTCCCATCGACTGCCATTATATGACTGACAGACTGCTCCGGTTTGAGTTAAAAATCTTTGTTTGTGTTCTACTGAAGAAACAACATCACTTACATTTTGGATGCCCTGGGGGTAAGCAGATAAACATAATCCCTTTTTAACTATCCCTTTTTAAGTAATTTATATAGTTTTCATGCTTGGCTGAACTGAATTATCATGCATTCTAAATTAATACCGGTAACTATGGTGAAAATTGTTTGTCCACTTTGTCTGCAGTATATAAATGTAAAATATTTCTGTTTCTATTATTGCCTTGACACAAATAAAAGACAGAGACAAAGAACTATATAACTAAATATTTAATGTGCAAATCTTTAGGCACTTTCCCAGTGCATGCCCTAGTGGAATTTTTGGTCAGTAATGACAATTCCAGAACCTAATAAACCTTCAGACTCTTTGTACCTCTTGGGAATTGTAGTTAAACAACCACAGGCTCCACTAAGCGACTGACTGAGGATTACAATCTCGAGATAACTCACACTCACAAGGCAGAGGAACGTAATACAGACGTATCTGAATGTTTCCTGTTTGCAATTTTCCCAGTCCGAAATGTCAAGACGTTAAAAAGTGACTGCTGAAGTCAAGACAAGATCTAAAAGACCAAGAGAAATCTAATAGAACTGTTTGTGGACTATTCTGAACGGAAGAGGGCACGCAGGAAGTTTTAACTGGTGCTCTCTCGTCCAGTCGTGCTTACATCTGAATGACGGAGACATCACCAGTTATCGCCAGCTCAAAACTCAATGTCTGAACTTCACAACACTTGTATAAGCCAGAGGCATATTAAAACCATGCGTCTACAGTACAAATAGAAGTCTTTGGCAACAAATATCCTATCATAAGAAAATAATGTATAATGCTACAACATATTTGGGTTTGTGTTCCAGTAAGTAGCTCTGCACTGCATGTGTTGTGTGGACTGTACAAGACCAGATTTCTGCATACAACAATGCATCATGTAATGATTTAAAAACAGGCCTCAAGGCCTCCTGGGAAGTTCTTACTCACAACTTGTAAGTATGGTCATTGGGAGGCACACAATTTTAACATCTATTTTTTCACTTGTTAAAAAATGAAGGGTTTGAACACTAAAGCAACAAAATGAAGAAAAAATGCATATCACGACAGGTGTGCAATTGATTTATGTTTGGATTTTATTCTTCTTGAGATTAAAATGATAGGAAATGTTCTGCTAAACATGGCTGTCACCACATAAACCAGCTAAATGAGTAAGTTTTTTTTATTTTTATTTTTAATTAACAGTCCACAAAATGTATACAAACCAACAGTGCATAACATATTTAAATCAAAACGTATTACTAATATAAATTTGTTTCTCCCATTCTGTCATTTTGTAAATATGTTCCTTGAAGGCATTTTGAAGGCAATTGATCTTTTTATTATCATTCCTTGAAGGCATTTGATCTTTTTATCACCAATCAATGATGTTAATGAGCAGACGCCCATCTGTTATAATACAGATGGTCACTGAGCTATTAAAAGGAAACACAGGTATGATGTTATACAAACACAGCAGAAGCTTTTAATCAACCATGGATTAAAAATGTGTATAATTATTTTACCAGATACATCTGGTAATCTAAATGCATTTTAGAAAGAATTTTTATTAAACAAACATATTTATCACACGTTTTTGTTGTCTTTATTTATGCTAATATGATTCAATTAAATGTCCTAGTGAACACAACTGCACTTGATATGTTCTGAGCACATGTACTACTACTGAGTCACAGGTCTGAGAGATGGAATGCATAACCACTGATTTTTTTTTTTTTTTTTTTTTTAACTGAGCGATACAGGCACATTCCTGACACACAGAGACTCCCATGAGTTGTTTATGACAAACAGAATTCATATTGCATCATGTCACACCATTAAGCACAAATGTTCCTGAAAAAGTTGATTGACACATTGCTTGGCAGCTTCACATACACCCTTACACTTGTTGACTTTCAACAAACATGCAAAATTTATTTTTACAGAATTTTCTTTTTTTAAAGAATCTCTATAATAATATAACACTGTATAACTAAAATGTTTTGATAAATTATACTTGTTAACCTTCTTTATATGTTTTCTTCTTTTTTGGTTATGGCTATTTTTGTTGGTCCAAACTAGACTCCACTCCACTCCCCCTGCCCATGCAGATCTCTTTTCACTTTTTGTTATTTGAGTCAAAGTCGCAGTTTTGTTTGTCTCACCAGTACAAGTACCAATGGAATAATTAGCAACAGCTGTTTACCACTGTATGCAAGTCACAAACACACAGTATGTCACAAAAGGGTTTTTGTTTGTCCGCCCGCCTCTTGAGGATTGACCACAAGTTCTCAATGGGATTAAGATCTGGGAAGTTTCCAGGCCATGGACCCAAAATTTCAACGTTTTGGTCCCCGAGCCACTTAGTTATCACTTTTGCCTTATGGCACGGTGCTCCATCGTGCTGGAAAATGCATTGTTCTTCACCAAACTGTTGTTGGATTGTTGGAAGAAGTTGCTGTTGGAGGGTGTTTTGGTACCATTCTTTATTCATGGCTGTGTTTTTGGGCAAAATTGTCAGTGAGCCCACTCCCTTGGATGAGAAGCAACCCCACACATGAATGGTCTCAGGATGCTTTACTGTTGGCATGACACAGGACTGATGGTATCGCTCACCTTTTCTTCTCCGGACAAGCCTTTTTCCAGATGCCCCAAACAATCGGAAAGAGGCTTCATCGGAGAATGTGACTTTGCGCCAGTCCTCAGCAGTCCATTCGACATACTTTTTGCAGAAGATCAATCTGTCCCTGATGTTTTTTTGGAGAGAAGTGGCTTATTTGCTTCCCTTCTTGACACCAGGCCATCTTCCAAAAGTCTTGGCCTCACTGTGCGTGCAGATGCGCTCACACCTGCCTGCTGCCATTCCTGAGCAAGCTCTGCACTGGTGGCACTCCGATCCCGCAGCTGAATCCTCTTTAGGAGACGATCCTGGTGCTTGCTGGACTTTCTTGGACGCCCTGAAGCCTTCTTAACAGTGCAGTGGAAAGTTTTTTTCAGGATTAAGTTAATTTTCATGGCAAAGAAGGACTACACAATTCATCTGATCACTCTTCATAACATTCTGGAGTATATGCAAATTGATATTATAAAAAACTTAAGCAGCAACTTTTCCAATTTCCAATATTTATGTAATTCTTAAAACTTTTGGCCACAACTGTAGTCAATGTGCAGCTTGTATATATTCAGTATAGATTCATTGTCCCCTGAAAATTACTCAACATACAGCCATTATTGTCAAAATAGCTGGCAACAAAAGTTAGCTCACCCTAAGCGAACTTGTCTAAATTGTTAATATATTGTGTTATCATTATTGTTATCTGGCACTGCCTTAATCATCCTGGGCATGGAATTGACCAGAGCTGAACAGTTTGTTGCTGGGATCCTTTTCCACTTCTCACAGAGCTGCTGGACGTTAGACACGTGGTACTTCTTCACCTTACACTTGAGGATGCCCCACAGGTGCTTAATAGGGTTCAGATCTGGAGACATACTTGGCCACCCCTTCACCTTCAGCTTCCTCAGCAAGGCAGCTGTCATCTTGTGGTGTGTTTGGGATCGTTATCATGTTGGAAAACTGCCATTCGGCCTAGTTTCTGGAAGGAAGGCATCATGTTTTGCTTCACAATGTACAGTACATATTGGAATCCATGTTTCCCTCAAAAAACTGCAACTCCCCAGAACCAGCAGCACTCATGCAGCCCCAGACCATAATGCTACCACCACCATGCTTGACTGTAGGCAACACACAATTTTCGTGCTACTTCTCACCAGGGCATCGCCACACATGCTGGACACCATCTGAGCCAAACAAGTTTATCTTAAAATCTCATCAGACCACAGGACATGGTTCCAGTAATTCATGCTCTTGGACAGGTTGTCTTCAGCAAACTGTTTGTGGGCTTTCTTGTGAGCCAGCTTCAGATGAGGCTTCCTTCTGGGATGACGCCTATGCAAACCGACTTGTTGTAGTGTGCGGCGTATGGTCTGAGCACTGACAAGCTGACCTACTACTTCTGCAACCTTTAAAGCAATGCTGGCAGCACTCATGCATCTGTTTTTTGAAGCTTGGTTCTGCACCTGATGCACAGAACGAGTGCTCAACTTCGTTGAACATCTGTATGACCCTGACCACTGTAATGTAACTCAGTTTCAGGGTGTTACTGAACGTCTAGTACCCTTGGCCATCTTTGTGGAGAGAAACACTTCTAATTCTCAAATCCTTATAGAGTTCCTTGTCATGAGATGCCACGTTGAACATCCAGTGGTCAGTATGAGAGAATTGTAGTTAAAGCAACCAATTTTAACTGCTCTAATAAAATACACAACTTTGTATGGTCCTGGCAAGCAGACAAAAACATAAACATGATGAATGGGACATGTGGCTTTATTTGGTTAAACAACATACTGCTGTTATCAATTGTTGCCATCTATTTTGACAATAATGGCTGTATGTTGAGTTATTTTACTGTACTATACTACTATACAAGCTGTAATTGTGAAATCTTCAAACATTCAAATTTGAGATCATTAATAACAGGTCAAATCTGCAAAGTTAATACAAATTGCTGTACATTAACTTTGAACGAGAGCTCAGGCGAACTGAACCAGTTCAGAAAAATGTTTCCACAAAATTATTCATCCATACATCCATCCATTCATCCCCTATTGTCAATACAATTGAAGTCAATAAGATCCAATGTTGTTTGGTTCCCTGCATTCTTCAGAATATTTTCTATGTATTCTGCAGAAAAAAATAAATGCATGCGGGTTTGGAATGATGTGGTGGTGAGTAAATGACAACTTACATTTTAAGGTGAACTATCCCTTTAACCACTCCTAGACAAGAATTAACTGCTACTGAGTTAAATGTTCTTCTCCATCACAATTACAATGGGTATAAATTTACATACATAACTGCACTCAGACATCTGTGCTAGTATGTTGAGATGAATACATGGATGGTTTTTCTGAGTCAACAAAGTTGTGAAGAATTTCACTGTTCATTGGTGCACTCCTGAGCCATCTGTTTCTTTGTGTTAAAGCACTTAGCATCAAAGACACATATATTGCTAACAAGCACTCGGCTATCAATGTTGGCATCAACAATCTTGTAAAACAAATTTGTTAATTTTGATCTCAAGTTTAATCATGTCTTAACATAGTAAACCCATGATGTTTAACACCTCAAAGGCAGATATGTAATTCACTTTTCATCAGCCCACACCATCTTAAACAACTGTTTACCACCTTGATCGATGAACTTTCCTCTGATTTATCACAATTTCTTAATAAATGAATGTCTCATTATGATCTAACAATTCCAGTGTGGACTGCTGTAGTCCACAGTTTTCTAATGTAAGAGTAGCTAATTATTCAAAAATAGGTCCCACTGGCATGTACTAGAGACCTATGTGGCCATTAAAGTGAGGTCCGAAGATAACCCAGATGGTAATGACTTTTAAACCCAAAATTAAAATTAGTTACTTAAATGTATTTGTTCTGTGTACAAAATTTGTTAAAATTGGGAACATTTTACATAATTAGTGTGATTAATTGCAAAATAATAATACCTTTTTGTGTTTCCAAAATTTAGCACAGCCCCAGCTGCTACTACAGGGAAAGCCACACTTACAAGTAGGCAGCACAAAATTAATAAGGAGGTGTTTACACTTGATGCATTCATGCATTCCCGAAATAGCTAGATGGAGCACAACAGAACAAACCTGAATGATGCAACAATCTCAAGACATGTTATTCAAAACTGAACCAGAACTTGACACACATCTTGCAATGGGGTGCTCATTGCACTGACAATGTAACAAAACTCTGCGGACAAAGACACCTGTCTGATGCATGGGTAGCGCAGACAGAATACAAGAACGGGACTTAAAGGTATTTCCAGCTTGGAATGACTGACAACTCGATTACAAAATGGATTGCTGTGTACTGTAGCCAGCAACTATGTCAGTACAGTAGTATGGAAACAAAACAAACCATATATTGACTCCGAAATACACTTTTTGTGAGGTATATCCAATGCTACTCATCTGCCACATTAATTCAATATTTTTTAAATGATTTTTGCTATTATGCTTTTTCACTTTTTGAATTTTAGTCAGTGTGTGGTGTGTATGTTTGGGCATAAAAAAAACATCTACAAAGTTACAAATCCACTCCAAAGGGAGATTTTTTTTATTTATTTTTTTTATAAAGGTGGTGGTTGATTAGCCTAAATTTAGCGATGTAGCATGGACAGCCGCTCCTGGGATGCTTCAGCGAGCCGCAGGGCAGCTCGTATAAATGCGAGCATTGACTAAAGTGCTCGAAAGTTCGAAGCACACGTGGAGCCGCGGCTGATAAAACCACAAGCAGTGACTAGGGTGTTCAGTAAAAGCCTCCTGTAGTGATCCGAAGTGTTTTTGTAAAAAAAAAAAAAAAAAAAAAAAAATT
>NC_133380.1:38499705-38550215 GCF_049309525.1 Garra rufa | reverse complement strand
ATTGTAATAATGTAAATTATGTGAAAAATGCGTTTTTTGAACCAAAACAAAATAAATACTTTGTAAAAGAGCATAATAGGACCCCTTTAACACTTTATTTCAATAGTACACTTTAGACATACTACTGACTTCAGGTAATTTTGCAAACACAACAACAAGTCATTCGAGTATTTGTAGACTTTATTTTGATGCTCCCTTCAATAGACATTTTACTGATTATAAATAACTTTGCAAGTACAGTACATCAACTTATCCTACTAACCGTAACCCAAAATCAATCCCAAAGTTATACAATACATGAAAAACTAATTGAAATCTGCCTCGGAAACCAACGAATTAGGTCATACTGGGTAAGAGACTTCTAGCATGAATGCTTTAAAATGATCAGATGTTCTATGTTGGACCCTGGACAAATTTGTGTGGCATTTGGTTTATGTTGTGCTCTACAGTAACACTGATTCTGATTTTTTAACATCTGATTGTGATTAAACTGTAAAGATATATGTGTTACAAATGTAACATCTACCACCAGGCCTCCCATAGAGTTGTACATGCCTGGCATTGTTTAGACAGCCATGCTGTGATAGCAAAGAGTACATGAAGAATTTGTCTGGCCAATCAAGCATCTTGCCTCAGGGCACGTAAGGCCAATCAGCGGCCCCTGCAGCAGACATGCTTTTGGGGGTGATGTCATAGAATCGATGTAGAATGTCTGTTTTCTTGAAACATGAGCGTAGGTGATGAGGTCCTGTGCACACTTTAAATGGCGACTGAACATGTTTTCCAGTGTTTCAATACTAACATTTTTCAAGAAGACAGCTATGCAGCCTTTTTAGGAAGACACTGTAAATATGCAATGGCAGGATATCTTTCTCAATTGGCAGCACTGGAAAGTAGTAAATTGCAGCTGTTCACAAATACCCAAATCATCCAATTTAAAAAGTATACACCCCCAGCTCTTAATGCATTTCCCCCCCCTTCTTGAGAATAAGTCAATGTTTTCACCTTTTGTAATAGTTGTGTTCGTTCATTGTCCTAAATGTGAAAAGATACTGTTGATCTTAAATTGTTACAGTCACTGTTGGAAGAGGGTCAGAATGCAAAAGACGCCAGAATTTTTTCCTTAAGAACAGTGGATAGTTTACATGTAACTGTACTCATAAAGAAATATTGCAAAGCATAAAAACAGTAAAGAAAAAGTAATTTCTACCCATCCAGTCAAATATTGCACTGCAAACATCATTAACGGCTTTAACTTGTCATTGCTGGCAAATGACCATGGTATAAGTAGGATAATGCATGGCTAGCTTTGCATTAAGATCGTTTAATGCACAGCTAGCCATGCATTATGCCATATATATACATATATACATATATATACGTATGTGTGTGTGTGTGTGTGTGTGTGTGTGTGTGTGTGTGTGTCTGTAATGTGATCTGGGAAACCAATGGATTTCACGTTAGGACATTTTCAGGAAATTCGAAAAATAGGTTGAATGTCAACTTTTTGTCAAAATTAGGTTTTCATGAAATTATTATTCTATAACATCTTGTCTAAATTCAGTTGTTTCGTGCAGAAAAATAGCGATTAATTGTCTTTCTCTTATGTTAAGAATGTGCTGCGAAGGTGCTTTCTCTGAACACCACATAAAACTGTTTACCAATTAAAATAAACCACGCAACATTTAATAAAGGTGCATCAATGCACATTCCCCGCCAGTCTTGCGTAAACTACGGCACGCAAAGTTTTTTTGTTTATTTATTTTTTAATATCGTGAGATGGCAGAACGCAACAACGCAGTCTAAAGTACTGTAGCTGCTCACTTAAACGATCTTACTAGTTTCAATCTGCTAAATCTTGATGATGTCAGTGCCCTAAACGATGTTATAATGGAAGATTTTACATGCAGAGATGAAGGATCGGATGTTGAAGTTACTAAAGAGGCAACTGCCATTGAGATGTTTAGAAAAAGTTTCCCCCAGATATTACAGGGAATTCCCACAAAAGACAATATAAGAGAGTGTTATGTGTAGGATTTCAGCGCGAATCAGACAATTCAGGAGATTCGATTAGAAGTAAAAACACTTCTACAGCCTCAAACTCCACAAATTCCAGCAACTCCAGCATGACCAGCATGTCGTAAAATTTGTCATTTGACACCCTGGCTCAAGCCAGCCTGAAGCAAACCTAACTAACTAAGAACTCGCAACATTAACACAAAAGGACACTTGTTCATAATCGCAAGGAAGGAGATTGTCAAATTTGGAGTAAGATTAATTGTCAAAGAGATGCACATCTTGAACATCACATGACAATCATTAGAGATTTCAGTTGGTGGGCTCCCCCACACACAGGACACTGAAACACAGTGTCCACAGAACACATCCTTATGGTCACAGTATGGCAAAGGAAACTGCCTTTCCATATATATACAGCTAAAATGTTCTAAAGAACTTAGGAGCAACTCATCATTTCTATGCACATTTCCTATCAGTTATGTAACCCACACATTTGCCTATTATTTAATCACTTATATGTCCCTTTTGATAACTATTGAATAGTTTAATGGTTTATATTGGTGTTTGATATGCATGGTCTTGAAATTGCACTCTTGAAATGTTTCTATAATTCAATTCTTTGTAAAATGTATTTTAGTCTTGTTATCGAAATCATGTCCAAATTTAACTTTGCCAAGAGCGGGAAAGTGGGACCACGGGATTGATAAGATAACATTGTGCTTTATGGTTGGGAGGAGAAACCAGCAGTACCCCGACTTAGGACAATGTTCCAATTGGTCAAGACACCATTTGGGATGTGTCCAAAAGCTGAGTTTAAAAACTCAGGACAACATTCAAATCTCTCTTACTCCTTACTCTTACGCTCTCAATCTCTTACCGCTTCGTGCCACTGCGTTTCGACGCTGCCTGGCCTGCACGCCAGCTGCTCCTCTAAAGGAAACATGAGGAGATCATTACACTCCTGTCTTTTACTTTAATTCTTTTATTTCTTTCCGTTGAGAGTTTCGTGTTCTTGTTAAGTTTTGTGCAAGCCGCGACTGACCCAAGCGTCTTCGCTGACCTGAACTGTAACAGCGCACAACTCGCATCCTCAGCCAAGCCAACGCCCAAGACTTCACAAAGGACCACAGAACCAACCAATCAGCAACCTCGGGAAGGCCCCTTTCTGGAGCGACGCGCAAAAGGAATTCCCTCGGCACAGAAAAAGGCAACGCAAGTAACCTCCAGGTAACTGAACTGGTGCATTTGATATAAAGTTTGATAACCTCTTTGAGAGACTCAATACAAGGGTTAATTAAGTGATTGATGGTTGTTCGGGTCTAAGCAATTACACATATTGCTATAAACTTGGGACTTCATATTTTCATTCCTTTAAACTCATTCTTTCCTCACTTTCTCTTCCTGCAACCTGTGTGAATGCGTGTGTTTATGTTAGATTAGTTTGTATGTGTTAGGTTTATCCAATAAAATCATATTTTTATTAGAAAAGATAAGTATCTTGTGTTTTGGGCTTACAAGTTAATGTCTTAAACTGCCGATTTTGCTACTGTGCTAATACATAGTGTTTTCACTATATTCTGGATAGTAATATCCATTGCAGAGTTTCTGTTACACGGCTCGTTTAATGAATCGAGGGTCGACTCTGAACAGCCGTAAAACAGCGATTCTGTTAAAATTCCCCATTGAATCATATTCGATTCCCTTTGAGCTAAATTAAATGTAATTAATCCCTTACATATGGTAATTAGGTTACACATTTTGTGTACCTGTAAATGCTAGTTATTGTTAGCATTTGCTATGCGGGGTCACCTGTAATCTGCTTGTGCTTCTAATGTCAGTTCCTAAAGGAAATGCTATGCGATAAAGGGAATTCCCTATTTCACAGTTTCACGGACAATAACAGAATTCATTTGTTTACAATTCCTGTCGCTTCCCATAACTGTTGTGTCCCAGTTACAGTGCTTTTATCGAGGGAACAGTGCATACTCTGAAATGTCAAATGTGTATGTATAGCTGTCTACCTCAGGCAATGATATGCAGGCCCTGAAGGATTGGCCCAATATGCATACAGCTTATGCATCGGATCCATATCAAGCAGTCTCATCTCATTTCGTCGCAGAGGGCTTAGTTATTATATTCTCTGCCCTGCCAGGCTGTACGGCTTTGCCAGAGCCTGGAAAACAATTGTAGGGAGATGTCTGCAGAGATGTGTGGAAAGGTGGGCTGGCGTCTGACAGCCATGCTCAAAGATGAGAGTCTTTAATGCATGGCTCAGGGGACATGCCATACCAGGGTAGGAACGGCAGTGAGTGCTGATGTTGTTTCATGTGTTTTTGACCCGTTGAAGTGTTTACTTGCAGACGGCCAATCCACGATGTGTGACAGAGGGGTGCTGTTGACTGTCGTTTCGTTTGCAATGTGAGCGCTGCGGTGTGACTGGGTTATTAGTGCTATATTCGGGTGCACATTTAAATGACACAGAGAGCAGATAGAGCTAACTAATAGGGGTATGACTAACAATGTACTTCCACTTGCTGTGGACACATTGTTTGACAAAATCAGCATTGTTCGGAAACTTGTAATTCACTAGTCACGTTGTTCGGTCCTCCATGCGCTCCTGCACTTCAGGAGTGATTTAGATGCTGATAGAGGATGCCAAATGCAATGCGCACTATAGAACATGCCAAATGCAATGCTAACCTCAGCAAAATTAAAGGTGAAGTGTGTATTTTTTGCACAATACTTTCCCCTGTAAAAGTTAATGTGCAGAGACAACTGAAGTAAGCCATTCGTAGTTTGACTTCCTGAAAGGTGTAAACACTACAGCTGTAGAGCTTGCAAAACTTTCCTGTCTTTAAGTGGGTCAACTTCTGGCTAAATCGATGCCACAATTATTTCAGAACACACATTTTACCAATGTAATTTTGTAAATGAAATAAACTCAGATATCATATGTCTTTGATGTTACAGGATAGTTGCTACTAAATGGCTTGGGAGTTTGTGTTCCATCAGCCAATCAGCACTGTCATGACCTCATTTTTCTGCGGCATTAGTAATTAGTCACATGGCATTTACAGCTCAGATGAAGTGCAATACACAGGCAAGCCACCCACACACTTACTACAAACATTGCATAAAAAATGAAGATCTAGTTAATGTTGCAATGTTATTTGGTACCACTAGTGGTGCAGAAACTGCACACTTTACCTTTAGAGAAATGTTTGACATTGAGCGTGTTTACATGCATGTTCTTAAGCCAATTATGCTTAATAAGTTGAAAACATAAACCGCTTTCTGTCAACTTATTGAAGTGTGCATGTGACATGAAGTTGACTCCTAGTTGACACATAGTTGCAACATTACATATATTCAGTAGCAGCATCAAAATACTGCGATGTATGTACTGGAGTATGAAGAACACGACAATCGATTTATCATAAGGAGACAATAACATGAAATGCAAAGTTTAAAACATTGTCTAGAATAGCACAAACTAGAAGAAGGAGGGATATAGGAAAATGATGTGTAAAGTGCTTATGGAAGAGATACATTTTCAGTTGTTTCTTGAATATTGTCAAGCATTCGGCTATCCGAATGGATTTGGGAGATCATTGCACCAAAAGAAACACTGAACAAAAACATTCTGGAAAGTGATTTTGTGCCTTTCTGTGATATAATATATATATGTTATAATAAAATACGGCATGTTAAAAATGCAGGACTATTGGAAATGCTTAGGAACACAGCAGGAGTCGTTGACTAAAGCCTGACAAGTATATAGTGAGGTGGATTCTTTGTCTGGTGTGTTTAATACTGTACATATGTCAGAGCTTTCACCCTGGTGGAAAAAAAAAAAAAAATCTTTGCTTCTCAAGTGGCCGCCTGAGCATTCCACTTTGCGTTTCCTGTTGGAGGAATTGTGCATACGGCTGATGGGAAATGATGTGTGCTCTGCAGAGAAACAGAAACTTCTCTCAATGCCTGCTATCCATCACGGGTGTCACACTCAATGCTAACTTTTTTCAGTCCGTCTGTCTCCAGCAAGTTTGCTTTCTGCACCCTTTGAGTTGCTTTTTTCATTCGCCTGCTCTCAGCTCAACCTCACTGTGTTAATGGACCAAGAAGCCAAATAAATAAATAAAAAATACATTTAGCCACAGTAGATGAATGTGGCAATTTGTCATGCATTTGTGATATATAATCATTAATGCACTAGCTTGCATTTTTCCAAACATGTGCAAAGTGTTTTTAAAATTTGTCTTCTGTTGTGCTGAATAGACACCATTTTGGCCAACCTGTTGATGCAATCATTTGTACAATATGAATTGTATGGAAATCTATTTTTAATTTTTAGAAGAGAAAGAACAAAACAAAACAAAAAATAGTATGGAGATCAATGCCTAAGTCTATCCATACAGTAAGCCTAACCAGCAGAGGTGCATGAGTACATTTTATGAAAAACTAAAGTTGTACAAACTCATGTAAATTAGCCACTAATTTGCTAAAATGTTAAACAGTTACAATTTGGCAAGAGAGTGTGTGTCTTTCAAAATGCCAATAACTAAAAGTCCATCCATTTAGCACAGTAATACCCCTGCAAAAATGTCAGTTTAGACAATATCCCAAATAATACATATATTACTAAAGAATTAATATAAGTATTTTATCAATTACATTTTTAACAAAAATATGAGCTTTGCATTATGGTCTTCAGATGCTTGCTTTACTCTAATTGCAATTTTTGCTTTTGTAAAACAACAAAGGGATGAGTTAGAATTATTATATACTACAATGAATTCTGCCCATTGAGTTTACTTGCATCGAATGTGGAACATTCCTGTAGTACATTATTTACGAGTACAATTATTTTAATATTTATATATTAGACCCCTGGGTCCTATAACTTTGTATACAATCCTCATTTATTATGTTCACTGTGGAATATTTGTCTTAATTACCTAGCATTACAACTACTGTTATTATCAAACTGCAGATTAAATGAAACTGAAGATGTTTGTGCCTGATGTTATAAAGGCTGCTTTACTCCTATTAAAGGTTTCCCCCTCTCCCCCCATCTAACTCTACAATTGATTGTTCTCATGGAAAGTTCAGGCACACAGACTGCATTGTGATGCAGCAGATCCCGCAGGACTGGAAAAAAAAAGAAAAAAAAAGATGGTCCTCTGTGCCATTGTTGTAAATGAACAGTTCAGGGTAATTTGCTCTGTGCTGCTTATGGAGTTGTTTCCCAGGAATTTCTGGGCAGATCAATGCCATTTGGAATGTGCCGGATGCAGCTTTCAGTTAAGAAGTAATTTTGTAATGGATGCTTTTGAATACACTACAGACTGCAGCACTGACACAAAACGGACAATGAATTCAAATGATACACAAATATCATTATGCATATTATACAATATTATAAATAAATAAACAGAGATATATGCAGGGACATGACTACATAGGCTAATGCTGTGAACGTATCTCTGGATAATAATGTCTGTCTTTTTTTGTCTATATATTCTAAAATAAGGTAAAAATCATAATAAATCCTTAACAAAGATTATATAATGCTTAGCCATTACGTTAAATTCATTCATTCACATCTTGAAAATCTACAAATAATTTTAAAAGATGTTATACAATTATTAAAAGCTTTTGTTAATGCACAACACTTTTACATTTACAAATGATGAACTAGTCTCAACTTTAGATTGGGTTGGATTGTTAGGATGTGTGAATAGTAGAAGTCTGCACAACAAACTAATAAATAAATATATAGCTATTTCGAATTATGATTATGAGTTAATGAATAATATGTTTAATTGTTTGTGAAGTGCCTAGAATGACTAATTAGGCTATTTTTTCACATTTGTAAATGTAAAAAAGAGCATTAGGAAATATGTGACCATGGACCACAAAACCAGTCATAAGGTTAAATTTTACAAAACTGAGATGTATATATATAATATGAAAGCTCAGTAAATAAGCTTTCTATTGATGTATGGTTTGTTAGGATAGGACAATATTTGGCCGAGATACATCTATTTGAAAATCTGGAATCTGAGGGTGCAAAAAAATCAAAATCCTGAGAAAATCACCTTTAAAGTTGTCCAAATTAGGGTCTTAATGCATATTACTAATCAAAAAATACATTTTGATACATTTACAGTAGGAATTTTACAAAAAATATTCATGGAACATGATCTTTACTTAATTTCCTAATGATTTTTGGCATAAAAGAAAAATCAATAATTTTGACCCATGCAATATATTTTTGGCTATTGCTACAAATATACCCCAGCGACTTAAGACTGGTTTTGTGGTCCAGGGTCACATATGTGAACTAAAATTTAATGACATTTGTTAGCATTCAAAAATTCATTAAATAAACATGTAATAATTGTATCATTTCTGTTAGTCATTTGCAGATATTTAAAAAGTGCATAATGGTATGAACTGAACGTTTAATAACATTTGTAAGCATTTACTAATGATACGTTAAGCATTATATAATGTTTGTGAATTATTTATTAATGAAAGTTATTATAAAGTCTTAGCTAAGTGGAATTTGATTTTATGAGACATTTTGAAATGCATTCCGGGAAATGCAATGTTCTATCATCTACTGTTAATCTAGCATGTGATTAATTACTCTGAAATTGCAGGAACATGATATAACAAAGCAGACAGAAAAAAAAAAAACTTGTTTTAAACATGCTGCATTGTTGTCACATGATCTCAGAATATTCCATGTTAATTTAAAGGCATTCAGACATCAATTTGTAGTGCAGTAGGTGATATAATAACTGTAATTTTCCATTTTGAATTACTATAAAAATATCCCTTTTAAAAATGTTGTTTAGCATTCCTTCATCACACGGGAAATGGGAGGTCAGGTCAAATGCATTGCAATGTGGGGTACAACATTCCAATGCAATCTGATGTATACTGCCCATTTTAGCAAATTCATAACTTTACTGTATGTCAGTGGTTCTCATACCTACTACTAGCACAATTGTTTTATTTTTAGCATTGTGCAAAAAGAAATGTTATTGTCTGCAAGCTAAAGAACAGTAAGCAATATAGATACTTGTATAATGCCTATAATATCAGCAATCCTGTGTTTCAGTTATTTTAGTTATAATTCTGCTGTAAGAGCTATCAGACTAGCCCTTTGCCCATCTATAAAGGAGTCCTATCAGAATGGCTTCTGAAACACACTCCTATCCCACAGTAACATTTAAAGGTTTTGCAATCCAATTCAAACACATTATTGTGCCAATCATTCCAAATGTTGTAATCCAATTCAAACCCACAAATACCTAATAATGACTATATTTAGGAGCAATTTGGATGCAATGTACTGTAGTCTACTTCCATCTCTTTATAAAAGCTTTGAACGGCTCTGTATGGTTTTATTAATGATAGCATGCACACATGCAAAAGTGAGTGCTGAATCCAGTAAAAAGCAGGAAATCAAGCTAACTAAGTGCAAACAGAATAATATCTTTAATACCTTTTGTTGTTTACATTGCAATATAATTATGGTGCATGCACTTGTAGATATATACAGCCAGAACATTGCCTACTACTGCACTACTTACCGCAGAAAGAGTAAGATATGGAAATATGCCATTTCAAACATAGCCCCTAAAACCCAGCAGGTGAGATTTTCCGGGTGTACGGTTATGTTTGCTGAATCTTAGGTTTGATGACTGATTTGCAGATTGTCGACAATAAGTGGCTGAAAACATGCTTGAAAAGACTGTCAACTTGCATGAGTAATAAAATGGCACTCTTACGTTTGGTCCATTATATTTAGCTACTGCTTTTGTAATATTTCTCCAGTCACAGAGTCAGGTTACCATGGAATTCTAGAAAACAGTTCGTTTCTGGCTGAATGCAGCCTTTCTCACAGTATTTGCTGCACGCACATTAAGCATTATCGTCTGTCTACCTCATACAGCGCGTTCCCGAGCAGATTTCCATAGATTACACACTAAATTGCATTTTGGAAAGGAGCCACTGAAGGAGATGTTGTTTTCATTGGCTCTGTCTCACACCCTTAGAGCTGGACAGCTCACTAGAGCCAACTGACAGTATACACTCAACTCATATGTAAAACATACGTTGAGGCTGTGGCCGCTTAGGAAAAGCAAGCAGCCAGGATGGGCTGATTTGAGAAGGAGGGGTTATTTCATGCTGGTTGAAAGAGCCAAAATGGTGTTAATATGGCCATTTCACAAACTAAAAATGGTGCATATAATATAACTCTCCTCTCTTAGAAGCTGGAAAGAGTCATTTGGGATCCGGCAAAAAGCAAGCTCTCTTTTACTTTAGACTAATACTCAACTATTGAATAAAACCTGATACTCGCTCGGTGAACTTTAAAAGGATATTTTGCCATGTGTTGCCATACGTAAAATTTAGTGTAGAAAAATGTTGTAGCCAGGCACCGATACTCCATCTTTATTTCTTTGACCACTAAAATAATTTTAGCCATTAACCTGACACTATAATACTATTGAATTAAATATTTAACACCAGAATAAGTAATAATGTGTTGATTCAACTTAAAAAATAAAGGTTTCAAGTTTTACTTTTTGCCTGATCCCAAATTACTCAGGAAGAAGTAATTTGGGATCAGGCAAAAAGCAAGCTCTCTTTTACTTTAGACTAATACTCAACTATTATAAAAACCTGAGACTTGCTCAAATTTTAAAAGAATATCTTGCCATGTGTTGTCATACATAATATTGAGCTTAGAAAAATTGTGTAGCCAGGCACAGATACTACATCTTTCTCTGTTTGATATAATTGTAGCCATTAACCTGACACTGTAATACTATTGAATTAAATATTTAACACTAGAATAAGTAATAATGTGGTGATTCAACTTAAAAAAAAATAAAGGTTTAAATAAGTTTACAAATATAAGTTTCTAAATTTTACTTTTTGCCTGATTCCAAATTACTCAGGAAGGAATAATTTGGGATCAGGCAAAAAGCAAGCTTTCCTTTACTTTAGACTAATACTCAACTATTGAATAAAACCTGAGACTCGCTCAAATTTGGAAAAGGATATCTTGCCATGTGTTGTCATAAAAGAGCTTAGAAAAATGTTGTAGCCAGGCACCGATACTCCATTTTTATTTCTTCAACCGCTAAAATAATTTTAGCCATTAAACTGACACTATAATACTATTGAATTAAATATTTAACACTAGAATAAGTAATAATGTGGCGATTCAACTTAAAAAATAAAAAATAAAGGTTTAAATAAGTTTAAAATGATAAGTTTCTAAGTTTTACTTTTTGCCTGATCCCAAAGTACTCAAGCAGGAATAATTTGGGATCAGGCAAAAAGCAAGCTCTCTTTAGACTAGTCAAGTCAAAAAGTCAAAGTCACTTGATCTAATATTTGATGTTTTTAAAAATGTTGTAGATTTAAGTAGCAGATGAGAATCTTTACAATTCTTGAATATACCTTGAGACAAAGATCTTCTTAATGATTTTCAGTTTTGTTTAAGATAATTAAAGCAACAGTTTTTAAATAGCGCCTCTGCTGATAGGGCTAAAAGGCACAATAATTAACATGGTAATTAATAGAAGCCTGACTTTTCTATTTGTTTGATGATATTGTTAGATTCAGATGGTAAACATCATATATTATGTTGGGTGCCCATCTTAAAGATAATCACCATGTTTAGAATGAAACCATCATATTTAAAAACTATTAATCATATCACATAATTAAATATAATGTGTTGTCACTACTGTAAATCTATATTAAATTACTATGATTTTGTTTCTGCATTTTAAAGCATACGTTTTATTTTAACATTTTAATGACAGTATAGATAGTAAATTCATTTTTTTAACAAAATAAGCAGAAAATTAAACAAACTTTACTAAAGTGATTGTTTTTAACAAGTATTAACTCATCATCAACATCATTTTAGCAAAAGTAATTGTATCAATGCCGTGTGCCTTTTACCCCATGCTTGTCACCTCATACATTTATAAGATTTTTAAACAAAATAAACGACTTGCAATTAAAAAATACATTAAAAAGCATGGTTTGTTTAGGTTTTTTTTTTTTTCTGAGAATGTGCCTTCAGCACCGTTGTACCCTACCTGTGCACTTCATTAGTGCATTGCAACACTAAATTAAAGTAGCAGGAATAACAGTTATTGATTTGGCTGAACAGTTTTTTGATGAAGTTATAATAAACACTCATATTAATTAATTGAAAAAAAAAGGGGCTAAGCATAACAGTCCTGAATGACCTAATGCATTTGCATTAATATCATTAATATGTTAGTTTAAAACTAGCTTTAATAAACTCACCTGCAGTTTGTCAAAACCACAACTTACCATGATTTAACAACCTGGGAAAATATCTAGTAGACAGAACTAAATTGGCCACCACTGTATGTGTCTGAGGGTTGGTGAGGTGTATGTATGACTGCATATGAGCGCAGCCCGTGCAGAGCCATTTAGATCCGCTGACAAGGTTTAGCTCTCACGCCTTTAGGTATTGATTTTATGCCCGACCCGGCTAATATTCACAGATTCACCGAGCACTTTTTGTCAGCCCTTTAGTACAGAATATTTAGTGCTCTAGATCAATAATTCCGAACGAGGGGTACACGTACCCCGGGGGACACTTAAGCAGGCTCCAGGAGGTACGAGAAAATATTTTAGTTTTATGTTGTTTTGTTAAAACCATTAGGCAGAAAGTAACACTTAATAAAAAATGTTTATATTCAAACATTAGAGCTGTTAAAAGACTCAAACAATTAAACCAGTTCATCTTTGTTATACATTCATCAAAAAATAATCAATATATGTTTTTTTGTCTTTACTTTTTCTACAATGAAACACTCATTCCTTTTTTTTTCCCAAAAAAAATTCACAGCCAATGACACTAAAATTAAATGCAGTTGTAAAATACCATACTCGACATTTTAAAATGCACACTGAATTTAAAATCAGTTATTTCATATATTTCTGCTCATTTTGATTGAAGGCTATGTCCAAAATCAATTTTGACAATTTTAGTTTAAATGTGAAAAATTGTACTAATGAGCATTTTAATAATGGCAATAATACAGTATGAGTTCAAAGAACACATTTTTGGTTTGGTGTTGATGAAGTGGCACTTGAGTCTTACTAATGGGCTGTATAAGAGGACTGCATAAGAGAGAGAGAGAAAAAGATTGTTCTAGATAGCTAAAGAATCATAATAATAACCAAATTCTACATAATTTCTATCATTTTTACAATGCATGATGTTTACATTGTTTTATATTGATATAGTATTAAAGCTGAATAACTGCATTTACTTACTCTTTTATCTATCTCTCCGTTTCTCTTTTTATCATGCGCTCCACCGTACTACTTTCCAAATGGGCTGTATTGACTGATTCTCCTAATGACGTTCCTAAGGGAGGACCTGCTCTGCTAAAGGGTGGACATGTAACCATGAGCTTCTGGATTTTTTAGGGTCATTAAAATAACAGAGGGCTTTTCTTTTGTTGAAGAAAAAGAGGAAACCGCAATTTGTCAAAGTTTTAGCACCACTATGCCATTAATTTACATATAGTCCAACTGTCCCTAATGATTAATGTGCTCTTCAAAACGCAAACTAGAGCTTACAAATGATTTCACCCTTCAGGAAAGCTGAGCAAAAGTGTTTTCGTAAAAGGCAGTATTATCACATGGATGATAAATGAAGAAGACCACTGGACTAAAAATTGCAGTACGGGGTCGAGATGATCTATAAATGATATTGTGTTTACAAGCTCTGGTTATTAAGGGCATGTTCAGCGCTCAGTACACAAATGCAACTAGTTTCTCTTGAAATCCAGCACAATTATCAGTGAGGGTGTGCTATGCACAACATGAACATTTTTTACATATGGTAAGACGCTATTATATATAATTTTCTTTGTAACACTATACATAAAATATAACATTATACGCTTGTTCAGGCTTATGCAGCGCATAAAATAAGCAACAAAGTTGCATTTCTTTTCAGTTTTACACATTAGACAAACACATTCCTGGTATATCCTCACATGAATTTACAACCTCAGATTGAGAGAGCGCAGAGGCCTTTGTACGAGTGATTGAAACTGAGCCGAACTCATAGAGAACTGAAGGCATGTGAGAATTGTATGTGAATCTCCTCTCTCCTGAGTGGATGTCCACAGGTCCCTCTCATCTGCTCGAGAGTGGAGTGTGAAATATCACACACTCCCGAGCTCCCTCGAGACCTAATGTCTGCTGTAGCAGCTCCTTTAAGACCTGACATTTACAACAATACACGCTAGATGGACAGATCAGCTGTCGTCCAAAGGAACTATGGACATTTTTTTTTCTCCCTTTTTTTCATATTTTCATCTGGCCACCAGTGAGTGCAGTCAGTGGATATATTTCACATTTAATGGATAGCAGAAATGGCATATTAGAAGTTAGAAGTTATAATATTTTTATTCTAGTAAAATTACAGTGGTTTTCATTTTGTTTTAAACAGAATATCTACTATATAAAACACAGTGTGTGTGTGTGTGTGTGTGTGTGTGTGTGTGTGTGTGTGTGTGTGTGTGTGTGTGTGTGTGTGTGTGTGTGTGTGTGTGTGTGTACCTGGTATTCATCACGTTGTGGGGACCAAATGTCCCCACAAGGATAGGAATACCAGTAGATTTTGACCTTGTGGGGACATTTCTCAGGTCCCCATGAGGAAACAGGCTTATAAATCATGCACAATGAGTTTTTTTGAGAAAGTAAAAGTGTACCCAATCTCCTGTGAGGGCTAGGTTTAGGTGTAGGGTAGGTGTAGGGCCATAGAAAGTACGGTTTGTACAGTATAAAAACCATTACGTCTATGGAATGTCCCCATAAAACATGTAAACCCAACATATGTGTGTGTGTGTGTGTGTGTGTGTGTGTGTGTGTGTGTGTGTGTGTGTGTGTGTGTGTGTACTTACTGCCAGTCAAAGTTAGGACATTACGGATATTCTTTTGATCTTCCTTAAATCACTTGAAATTAGTTTTGAGACATAAAACATCGAATGTGCTTACGTACGAATTTCTTTACAAAACCAACAAATGTCATTCAAAAAATGTAATGGATGAGTTGGCCCGGATAGTGAAGGAAAAGCAGCCAATAAGTACACAGAAACTTGTTCAATCCTGTTTAAAAGCATCCCAGGATGCTCCTAATGAAGTTAGTCGAGATATTGTCCAGACTATGCAGAACTTTAATCATGAATATAAGATTTTAAATAAGTTTTAATTGGTTTGTGGTCACAGCACAATTCCCATAATGTTATTTTATAGTTTGTATGACTGTATTGTTTGTATTGTTACTATTTTTCTCATTTAAGAAGCCCCTATTTATAATACATTATAAGGGTATTTCTAAGGCATTATAATGAATGCATAATGCCTTATAAAAATGTTATAATATGTTATATCATCTCATGAATAATCATAACAACAATTATAATACATTATAATATTTGAGTATTTAAGGTTATAACTTTTAAGATTATGATTATTTATAACACACAATGGACACCATATTAAATCTACTTAATTTATAATGGACTAGATAATATTACATTTATTTTTTACATTATATTACATTTTATTTTGATGGTCCCCTTAGTCTATTGACTATAAGCAACTTTCCAACTACATGTCAACTAACACTCCTTAGAGTATTAGCAGACTTAGGTTAAGGTTAGACTAGGTAGAAGGTTCACGTACTTGCAATCTTATAAATTAGTTTGTCTTTTGGGGAGCCATCAAAATACATTGTTAGCATATATTTAGCATACTTCTAATAATTACTGCTAGCTGGCATGCAGTTGCAGAGTTACTTATCAAGATTTGTCTGAAGGGTACCTCAAATAATCAAACTGATGATACAAATGTGTCATGTTGCACATTCATCTGAACTGATACCTGATTGTATGACTCTCTATATAAGTTATAACCACAAATAAGTGAAAATTATAATACATTAAAACTGTTCTTATGAATACTCAAGAGATGATACAACATACTATAAGGCTTTTTTATAATGCATTATGCATTCATTATCACGCCTTAAGAATACCTGTATAATGTATTATAAATACAGGCTTCATAGAAAGTGTTAATTATTTCCATTAACTTGGCAATCTGAGACAGCTCTTTTCCAATCAAGCAAGTGAATATAACAAGCTAAAATCTTAAAATCAAATTACAAGTTTAGGGCTCTTTAGTTGTAATAATGCTTTTAAAAATTTTATTTTTCAGGTCAGTCTTGCTAATATAAGACCAAGTCATGCATTGGCAACAATGTGTTTTGTTCAAATCTGAAATGCAGGAGATACTCCTAAAGACAGAATAATGATCTCCCTTTTTTAACTACTGTAATCTCAACCCTAAAACAGTCTTTGGTACCAATAAGTGCAAAGGGTTACAAATGATCTGATAATAAGATGAAAGCAGGTATTATGGAGGACAACGTAAGGTTGGTTTCAAAGGTTGGGGTCTTGTATACAGTTGTTACACAATTGGGCTCAGAGTACGGGAGTGAGTCCACTTCATCTCAGCCAACCTCTGATTTACCTGTAGGACAATGTTAAGTTTAACCAGAAGACTGGGAAGACTGAGCAATTAAATTTCAAAGATGGAGAGCCGCGTGAGCCGGTGGCCCTGAAGGCGTGAGAGAATAATGGTTCAGGAAGTGTCCTCAGGAGCAGAAGAACATCCGTTTATCTTGTACAGAAGTGACATCTGGTCTCTAAACTGTGGTCTGACAGTTTCCACACAGAAATCTTTGAGCATGGTGTTGGCCAGCGAAGGAGTATTGTGGCGTTTAGTTAGATTGTCTGGATAGTGAGAGGAAACAAACAGATGCTGCAGACTAGATGCAAACAAATCATTTCATCTCACAAATACACCTGCAGAGAGACACTCTGGTCTTCAAACGGATGAGCCCACACGTAACAAATCTGCTTGTTATTGCTTAAAAATCACTTATGCTAATTATATAATTTGTCACCAGACTTAACAACTGAAAAAACGAACATCAGGACAGACTATGCAAACATCAGACAACATCAAAACATCATGCTACGTAAGTATGTGAACACAAGCTCTAAAATGTGTCATGAAGGTGTCATTTTGCAGAATGCCAATAAATATTATCTGTAATGATGACAAAATCTTGTTTGTGTTATATTTGCAGTATTGTTCATACGGCGTGCATTCTTAAATGATGAGAGGAACATACAATTGTAACGTGGGGTTTTGTATTGGGGTTTTCATGTTCTTGTTTTCATGTCCTTTATTATGTAGTTGTTTCATGCTGTTGTGTCTTGCTTCCCTTGCCCTTGTGTATTCCTGTCATTGGTTCCCTAGTTCCATGTGTCATGTTCTGATTGGTTGTCTTTGGTTGCTATGTCTTGTTCCTTGTTTTTCATTGGTTGATTCTTGTCATGTGTTCCTGATTGTCTAGTATAAATAGCCCTTGTATTTGAATGGTTCCCTGTCGTGTATTAATGTTGTCCGCTGAGTGTTTGTTCAAGTCAAGTCACATCAAGTCAAGTCTGTTCATGCCAAGCCAAGTCTGTCAAGTCAAGTCTGTTTGCATCAAGTCAAGTCTCATCATTGTTTGGATTATCGTTTGTTTGTTTGGATTTCTGGATTACTTCACTGTTTCAATAAAACTGCACTTGGGTTCTCACACATCTCGTCTCTCAGTGGACTACTTGTTACAGAATACACGACCGTAAACATGAACCCAGCAGTTTCTCGCTTCCTCTGCCTGCGACAAGGAGACCGGGCTATGGAGGATTACGTTCAGGACTTTTGTGGACTTTGTGATTTAGTGGGTTTTAATGACGTGGTGCTCAAGGACATTTTTAGAGTGGGATTGAATGATCCCATTCACTCATGGCTTCCTGGAGGCAAAATACACTGGACTCTTGAGAAATATATTGATCATGCTCTTTTGCTGAGTGGTTCCTCGTTTACTGTGGTGGTTGTGGATGAAGAATCCTGCCACCCCACAGTACCCACAACACCAGAGTGCCTTCACATCCCCACTGTCATGTCTGGTATTGCTCACGTCGCTCATGCCATGCCTGCTGCTTCAACGCCTGCTCACATCATGTCACGCCAGAGTCCCCAGCGAAGATGGCCACCACCCCAGAGTCAAGCCAATCCACGGTCCCTATACCAGAGCCACGCCATGCCTCACCTTATCCTTCAGATCCTCGTCATGTCATGATTGCAAGTGTGATGGACCCACCAATGATGTCAGTGAGAGCTGCTGGCATCCCAGTGGTCCCTACACCCACTGGCCCGGTGGGTCTCCCTTTATCTACTGCGCTGCCTGTGATGGCCATCGTCATTTTGAGTGTGTGGGCTGCACACTGTGCTCCAGAGGCCTCGTCTGTCCACAAGTCTGCTCCAGAGGCCTCGTCTGTCAATGAATCTGCTGCGCCAGTGTCTCCAGAAGTGGTAGCTCCAGCTGCAGAACCTTCCAAGGAGGCGGCGTTCACGGCAGAACTTCCCAAGAGGGTGGCACCCTTTTATGAACTTCCTGCTCTGCCTGCACCGCCAAGGCTTCACGCTCTGCCTGCACCGCGAAGGCTGCACCGCCAAGGCTTCACGCTCTGCCTGCACTGCCAAGGCTTCCTGCTCTGCTTCCACCGCCAGGGCTTCCACTGCTCCACGGTCTGCCACTGCTCCATAACCCAGGTCCTCCAGAGCTTCACTGTCTGCCTTGATCCACGGTCCAGGCCCACCTCTGCTCCATGATCCAGGTCTGTCATTACTCCATGCCCCAGGCCCTCCACTGTTTCCCAGTCTGCCACTGTTTCATGCCCCAGGCCCTCCACTGTTTCCCAGTCTGCCACTGCTCCACGGTCCAGGTCCTCCATTGATCCACAGTCTGCCACTGCTCCACAGCCCAGGTCCTCCAGTGTCCCACTGTCTGCCACTGCTCCACGGCCCAGGTACTCCAGTATTTCATCGTCTGCCACTGCTTCACGGCCCAGGTCCTCCAGTGTCCCACTGTCTGCCACTGCTCCACAGCCCAGGTACTCCAGTATTTCATCGTCTGCCACTGCTTCACGGCCCAGGTCCTCCAGTGTTCCACTGTGTGCCTATGGTCCAGGCCCACCTGTGCTCCATTGTGTAGACCTGCCCTTGCCCCAGGGTCCAGGCCCACCACCTTTCCATGCTCCATGCCATGATCCCAGTCCTGTTCCCCTGCATGGGCCTGGCCCTCCATCCCTCCCCCATAAACTGTCTCTGCTCCACCACCCTCCTGGACTTTTGGGGTTTTTGTTTTGGGTAGTATTTTAGGGCATCCGGAGCCGCCCTTAGGGGGGAGGGGGGGGGGGTATGTAACGTGGGGTTTTGTTTTGGGGTTTTCATGTTCTTGTTTTCATGTCTTTTATTATGTAGTTGTTTCATGCTGTTGTGTCTTGCTTCCCTTGCCCTTGTGTATTCCTGTCATTGGTTCCCTAGTTCCATGTGTCATGTTCTGATTGGTTGTCTTTGGTTGCTATGTCTTGTTCCTTGTTTTTCATTGGTTGATTCTTGACATGTGTTCCTGATTGTCTAGTATAAATAGCCCTTGTGTTTGAATGGTTCCCTGTCGTGTATTAATGTTGTTAACCTGCTGTCCGGTGAGTGTTTGTTCAAGTCAAGTCACATCAAGTCAAGTCTGTTCATGCCAAGCCAAGTCTGTCAAGTCAAGTCTGTTTGCATCAAGTCAAGTCTCATCATTGTTTGGATTATCGTTTGTTTGTTTGGATTTCTGTATTACTTCACGGTTTCAATAAAACGGCACTTGGGTTCTCACACATCTTGCCTCTCAGTGGATTACTTGTTACAACAATGTGGCTTAGAATCTGGATGTAAGATTTATAGTTATACATTTAAATGGTAAAAAAGTAGTGGAGTTGATTTCAAATATTAAGCAACTGGCTGCAAAGCTTTTTTTGATGCATTCAAAAAAAAACTTCTAGAAAAAAGAGTGGCAAAACTTTGTTGAAGTTCAGTAAACTCAAAAAAAGCTTTGCAGCTGGCTACCTTAAAGGGATAGTTCACCCAAAAATGAAAAGTTGATGTTTATCTGCTTACCCCCAGGGCATCCAAGATGTAGGTGACTTTGTTTCTTCAGCAGAACACAAACGAAGATTTTTAACGAAAACCGGTGCAGTCTGACAGCCAAATAATGGCAGTGGATGGGAACCAGACCTTCAAAAGTAAAAAAAAAAAAAAAAAAAAATACATGCACAGACAAATACAAATTTCACCCTGTGGCTTGTGACAATACATTGATGTCCTAAGACACGAAACGATCATTTTTTTTGCGAGAAACTGAACAGTATCTATATAATTTTTTACCTTTGATAAACAGCCTCGTCCAACTGTCATGAGCATGAGCTTTTCATCTGGCTCGTTACATGTGTATACGCTCTGGCGTAGTATACGCAATCTTGGATGACCTGGGGGTAAGTAAATTTTCATTTTTGGGTGAACTAGTTGAGCACAACTTCGATCTACTAAAGTTGAATAATCTCAAAAATTGTTTTGCAGCAGATTACCTTATTTTTTTAAATTGACTCAACTTCAACTCAACTATTTTTTTTTTACAGTGTAGGTTTACATTCTAAAATGTGTGAGAACTCTAAAATGTTTTTGAGTTGATGAGTCTAAGTCTTTCAAAGACAAATTTAAGTCAAGTTTGAAGTCTTTTGGTAATAGCTTTCCATATACTGCAGGTTAGTTTTAAAAACACTCCCAATGAGCACAAAAACTAATTTATTGTTCATAAATCTTAATTTTTAAAATTGCATTCTTAAATGATGAGAGGAACATACAATGTGGCTTAGAATCTGGATGTAAGATTTATATTTAAATGGTAAAAAAGTAGTTGAGTTGGTTTAAAATATTAAGCAACTGGCTGCAAAGCTTTTTTGAGTTTACTAAACTTCAAGAAAAAAAAGAGTGGCACAACTTAGTTGTTGAAGTTGAACTATAAGAACTAAGTTGTGCCAACTCATTTTTAAAAGGACTGGTAGTTTGAAGTCTTTTGGTAATAGCTTTCCATATACTGCAGGTTAGTTTTAAAAACATTGCCAATGAGCACAGAGACTAATTTATTGTTCATAAATCTTAATTTTGAAGTATCACGTCACTTCTTTACGAGTCTTTATATAATCAAATAATAAACAGGGTATTATTTTCCTTATAATTAATAATTTAAATTATTATTATTATTATTATTATTATTATTATTATTATTATTATTACTACTACTACTACAGGCATATGGCATTTTATTTACAGCAGACAATGCAAGTTTATTTCTTGTGTGAAATATTACTGTCATCTTTTTTAAATTGTGGCTTAAGTTTGAATGTTAGACTTCAAAAAGTACACTCTCAAAAATAAAGGTGCTTCTAAATGGTTCCTTAAAGAACTTTTAACATTTGAAGAACCTTTCTGTCTCACCAAAGGTTCTTTGTGGCGAAAGAAGGTTCTTCTGATTATAAAAAGGTTAGAAAGAGATGGTTCTTTAAAGAACATTTAACTGAATGGTTCTTTGTGAAACCAAAAATGGTTATTTTATGGCATCACTTTTTAAGAACCTTTTAAAGCACTTTAATTTTTAAGCGTGTACGTGCAATGGAAGCATTCACGTCTAATATGTTTCTGGCATTAGGATTACGATCTGTTTCACAGACAACTAGGATGACACATGACGAGAGTTTCTAACCAGATGTTGTTGTTTTTTTCTTTTTTTCATGCTTTACCAAAACTAAAGTTTGTTTCATCGTTAACACATGTGGCAAACACAAAAAAAGAACCAAAAAAGATGAAAGGAAGCAGTTTTATAAACAGATTCAGCAAGCTCATCAT
This sequence comes from Garra rufa, assembly GCF_049309525.1. Taxonomy (NCBI): domain Eukaryota; kingdom Metazoa; phylum Chordata; class Actinopteri; order Cypriniformes; family Cyprinidae; genus Garra; species Garra rufa. The sequence goes on along the minus strand of NC_133380.1, from coordinate 38,528,249 downwards.
TTTTTCGGACCAATGAGGCTCCCAGCAGCAGACATCAGTTAATCTACTCAGTGCAAACCACAGCGTGACACATCCTCGCGTTGTGCAGGAAGCCCTTAGAGTACAGCAACACGGCAAGTAATGTAGTATTCTTTCCTGTGAACTGTGTTAAGTTTTGACCTTTCATCCCTGTTGGTGACATGTCATTAACTAGAACACATGCCTAGTCCTCCCCCACACTCCCTAGTCAGCATGGGCAATACATTCTCTTTGTCTTTTCCCGAGTGGAGTCTCCTACTCCCAGCGCTACAGTCGCGGCTGCATCACTCGCCTTGAAGAAGCTAACAAACCCTACACAGCCTTCGGCCGAATGGTTACAGATCAAAGTTGTGTTTCTCTTGCGATTTTCATGCAGGGTAATTTATTATACAACATCCAGGAAATTGGAAGAGTTTTGATGGACATTTTTTGTGCAAGGTGCTTCATGTATGAGTTGGATAAATATATGCTGGCATCTAGTTACCTGTGATATAGTCAGCTGATTTAAAGGGTGGAAGATGGAATTGGGGATTTCTTTCAAAATAAATAATTGCTAATTTGCCAACTTATATTTCTATGTATATATAATAGATTTAGTCGGATGTTCAAATATGCGGTTGCATGTGTGTCATATAAGCTTAGGCTCTGTGAAGTTAGAACTGTGAAGGACTTCACCGCATCGGGCGTTTTCAAAAAATAGTGTGAAGAGGAAAGTGTTTGCCAGTCAAAATTAACTCCCACATACGATGGTTTGATGATTAAAATCTCACGGTTTCAGGCTCCATACGCTAATCAGCGCAAGCGGCTTTTAAAATTCTCACTTTCTCAATTCTATTGTTGTGCGTTCAACAAAATAAAAGACCAAAAATGCCAAAGTTATCTTTTAATTGTTTGTGTGGCATTCAGCTGCTGAATAAAGACTAAGGAAAGACAGACGCCAAGGTTAGACCACAAATTAATTAAACGTGGCAATCAAAGGTTGAAAAATCTTTGAAAAAGTAAGTAAATAAAGTTTAAAATCAAGTTTAAGGAAAGCATCAGAGAGGGATTTAAAACAGAAAATAAATGTTTTACTTATTTAAATTTTAGATTCTAAAAAATGTATTGTGAATGATCTACTATTAAAGAAGGTGTGAGAGGCTGGTTGGTGCATTTGTGATTTTAAGCAATGCAAACAACTAATATGAGGGGGGAAAGTTGCAAAATTGATTGATGTTTCTTTGTGGAATTAATTCTGCTCAAATTAGTTCTCTTCAAAAAAGTCTCTATTCATCCCATTGTAAATAATTCCAGCTTTATATGTGATATTAATTTATTCATGAATTTTATTCTAACTCTAAAGATTACAGTTTAAAGATCTCTGTTGACTTGTACTGACAATGTTGAGAGGGTCCTTGACATGTTTGTATGTGCAAACCTCTTTATTCACTATAGACTCTTTGTAGAATAGTGTGCATATATACAGTGCGAGTACAAAGATGGCTGTCCTTGTTCATTTTCTTGCATTAGTAAAATAATACAGATTATATGCAACATTATTTGACAGTGTTGATTTTATCCTTCAAGAAGAATTTGAAGGCTATGCTGAGGCTCTTTTGAATGGTGAAAGAGTTCGGCATGAAAGATGTTAAGTATTTATTAATTATATTAATATTTGGTGATGATTCATAGATTTGTAATAGCACTTGTGTGTTTGACTAGATTAATTAAAATATGAATATACAATAATCTTTATTAAATTGTTATTACAGTCATATATGAATAACATAAGAGATTTACTCAATTGAGATGACAGGGTAAAACGATGTAAGAAGTAATACGACAAGTAATGTGAGCACAACTAACTGTTGTATAAGTTGAGGTACACCGTTATATAAGCTAGACTCTCTATTGCATAGCCAATAAAGCTTGTGAAACAAAACTGTATAAATTAAACTGCACAAAAACATATTTTAATGAAGACTTTTACAAATACTGCTACTTAGATGTTGCTTCGTTCTCTCTCTCTTTCTCTCTACTTCTATCACCTGATGGTCTTTTTGTTCCTTGCATTGTAGCCTTTGGCTTGCTCATTTGGGACATAAAGAGACATAATAGTCAGTATAACTTATCAGTGCAGCTTTGATTGAAACTATTGTAGCACTTAATTAATTGACACTGCTCTGTTGTCCTTGTGCTTAAAGCTGTACAAGAAAATTGAAACGTCTGATTCCGGAAATTGAAATTTATGACACTCATTTATTTATACTGTAAAGCAGTTTTTTTGTTTGTTTTTTTTTTAGTAAAGTGCAATGTAAAAAAATGACTTGACATTCAGCATATGCATTAAAACAACCAGTGCATCAAAGAAATCCACTAAACTTAAGTCTTTTTGCAGACATGTGCACTAAAACCTATAGCAAGAAGTAGTTTATTAATGTTCACAATTACCATGACATTTGCATACGGAATTCTGATGTCTAGTGTTTTCTGCTTCTATTCAGATTCTTTTATTCCCTGAAACTGGAAAATTCGTACAATGCATGTATATTATAGAATGTGCAGTCACATGTGTACATATATTAGCGTTTCATCCTTCAAACTGAATTTTGTCCGATTATAATTGCTGCAATAGGGAAAAACATTGAACAGAATCGATTAACAGAAGCCAAAAAAACATAATAATCAAATATGTATCATGTACGATAAACATAAAGTTGCAGTGCCGGTTGCATTCATCATACGTAAACTACAAGCATTACAAATGCAGTGCATTATGTTGTACCTCAATTAAACATTTTATGCGCATTAATGAGTTGGACTAAACTTTCTTGATGTTGATCAGAGATCGGGCTTGAAAGTGTTTACATCGGCAGCTTGTTCAAACTTCACCCTGCCAGCCACAGTAATGAGAGGCGTCACAGATCATAAGTGATGCCCTAGTTATTATTATGACTGCCAGTCATGGTTATGATCATTAAACTTACAGTAAACAGTTGCACGAGTCTGTGTTTGTCACGCTGGCCTCCACCTCTCTCTCTGGGAGCAGATGCCTGCGGTGTTCTTTAATGACATGGTGTCAGTGCTGCTACATGCGCTGGGAGAGAGGTTAGACAATGCAGTGTGCGCCAACTTTCTGTCGTTCTCGTTTTCTGTCTTTCTGTCCCATCTCTCTTTTGCTGGGTCTCTCCAATTTATCTGTCTTTCTACAGTTTGCTGTTTCTGCTTTCCTTTCTCTCTCAGCCACATGTCATTCAGGGTATTTACCTGAAAGGCGGCTCTTTCTGTTCAAAACTGGAAATCTTTAAAAGTGTAAAAAAAATATAATAAAAATAAATAATACTACATATGAACATAAAAAAAAAATGCAAAAGAGAAGAGGGTCGATCAGACAATGATAGAAGCTGGATTTAAATTATTAATACATTAATACTTTTATAGTCAAAATATCCATCCAGCTGGTGTGTTTTATCTCCATTTTATTCTCCTCAAATAATCGCAGTGAAAAAAAAAAAAAAAAAAAACTTGTGCAAGTCTTATAGTCCTGACTACCAATTAAATTTTGGTCCCGTTTTATACTAGATGTCTTAAACTACTCTATACACTCTTAAAAATAAAGGTGCTTTAAAAGGTTCTTCACAGAGATGCCACAGAAGAACCATCTCTTTCTTACCTTTTTATGATCTGAAGATGTTAAAGGTTCTTTATGGAACAATTTAGACAAAAAAGGTTCTTCTATGGCATCGTGAAGCACCTTTATTTTTAAGAGTGTACTTAAGTGAAAACATAAATAAATCATATGAATAGTTTGGTACAATGTACTTATTTTGCATACTGCAAAACACTTGCTGCTGTGGGTAAAGTTAGGGACAGGTTTGGTGGCATGGTTAGGCTTAATGTTTGGTTAAGGGGTAAGAGTGGGGTCAACATTACATTTCCCATGTAGTTACATGCAGGTACTTTTTAAATATTGCTGTAAGTACAATTTAAAAACATGTCTGTACTCCAGTGTATCAAATGATTAATTTAAATGTCAGTACATAGTAGTTAAAGATGCTTAATATAAAGTGGGCCCAACATTTGGTCCACTGTTTTTGAGTAGGAAAAAAACATAAAAACATGCAGTCAAAAGATGAAATTAAAATGAAAGCCTCTAAGCGTCTATGTAATTGTAATAATGTAATTGCATCAATTTGCAACATCTGAAAAACAGTACTCTTGTTCTGAGAACACAGTTCAGCCTTTCAGTAAAAATACACCTTAATTTAATAATTGACTCTTGCCTGGCGGCCAAGTCTGTAGTTTTTATTGTGCTCACAATGGTAGTCATCCTAGAAATAGTTTGAAGGACAGAATTTATCTTACTTTAAGAGTATTTGAAAACAATTCAATTTTTGGCTCAAAACCTTATACTTGGACATATAGTTGTATGCAACTTCTCTGCGTGACAACTAGCAGCATCCCATAGTCGAATGGCTTTGTATAATGAGCTCTAAGTTGTGTAAATGATTGTTGTCTCAAGAATTTCTTCTCATCCATCTTTCTCTGGCTGTCTTTCTCTCTACTCTTCTCCATTTCTCTTGTTATTTCTCTTACTCACATGTGTCACTCAGTCTCTTTCTTTGGCAAGCTACTCTTTGTGTTATTGGAACCTGATGTGGCTACAGAAAAGAATAGTTGTATTGATCTGCGTCCGCTATTAAAGAAATAAATAAATGCGGAGAGAGTTTGAGGGGAATTCTGCCAGGGGAAGGGTTGGAGGTAAGGAGGGGTTCTGCATTGTTGATCCAGAATGACAGTGATTGACAGTAGTGGTAGAAAAGCTGATAGCAACGTTTGGCGTGCCGCTGGTTTAAAGGACGGACATAGCCGCTGATTTCAGGTTTGTGGAGCATGACTGTGCGCTGGGGTGAGATAGTTTCTTAACATCCTCTCCGTGTCCGTCTTTCACCCTTAGACTCTCGTTGTTTATCACAAAGGGCTTTCATGTATTGTTTAAACCTTTTTCTCACTAATAGACTGCTTAATTCACCAGGGCCACACGAAGCCACAGCAATAGCACCCCGTCAATAGTGATAGCAGGTTTGGAGCACAGGTGTGTGCTGGATATGGACCGGAGTGACACGCTGTCAGCTATCAGCTGAAATTAGCAGCCCAGGTAGGAGCCGCATGAGCGGGGCCTCTTCTGCCCGTCCTCTGAGTTTACAACACAACAGCTGATGGACAGAACCTGCAATTTGAGATTCCTCCCTTTTCACTGCTCTCTCTGCTGGTGGTTGTCGCTGGATTTTACTTAAAAATGACTTTATATGCCACCGCAGGTCTGCTTTCATTGATTTATGCGCTTAAAGGTGAAGTGTGTCATTTCTGTGTCACTAGCGGCACCAAACGGAGTTGCAAAAATAACTTGATTTTTACATTTTCGGGAATGAAATGTGAGCGGTTCCTGCCCGTGTAAAACTTGCTGCCACAATGCTCTGGTATTGTAAGTGAGGTGTCGCTATGCAGGTGCTGAGATGCTTTGAGTGGTTTTCAGAGCATGACTTTTTAGTTGCTATGTTTGTTTGTTTGTTTTTTTTTGGGGGGGGGGGGGTGCTAGGTGATTTAATACTGGCCAACTCTTCATGATATGTTTGTCTCTATATGGCTTTAGTCCAGGACTGTAATTTAACAGGAGCTTAAGGCAAAATATGTCCTGCTGACAAAAAAAAAAAAAGAAAAAAAAAAGAGCTAAAACCAGTCTAGGCTGTTTGGCTGGTTTTAGTTGGTTTTTTTTTTTTTTTTTTTCAGCAGGGTGCACCCAAAATACAAGATTTGCGGGCAAAAAGATAAAAAATTAAACTAAATCAATTATGACCATCATTGAAATGACTGACAAGTGAAATGAAAAAAAAAAAAAAAAGTCAATTGCGGCACTACATTGGATCCACCTGTGTTGCACTAAAGTTTTTTTTTTGTTTTTTTTTTTTTGGACAACAGATGTCTCTGTTGAGTGCATGAATGGCAAATTATTTAGATTATCACTGGTGATGAAGACATCTTTTTTTTATTCTTATACACTCCTGCACTCTCTTCTCTCTTTCTGTATGCAATTTATTAACAATCTGAGCAACAATTTACATTTTTAAAAAATTTATATATTTTATGTAATTTATTTAAAATTACACTAATCTCATATAATTATGCAAATGTTGCACCTTTGAGAAGCATTAAATTGTCTATATACAGAAGTTATTATTTGAAGCAGCTGTTGTCACGTTTGTGGTCCTCGATTGCTTTTATTTGTTTGCATACTTATATATACATATACTTATGTGTGCTGCGATCTAGGAAAACCCAACACATGGTGAAATATCCAAGCTGGGTTCAAGCTCTTTCCAAAGAAAGAGCTACATTTTTGTCCATAGCTTGAACATAGCAAACGTTATGGCTATCTGAAGTTGGCTGATAGCTATGATTTTCAGGAATGGAATTTTGAGAAAAACAGGTTGTGAGACGGGTTTACCTTCACTTCACGGGTTAACAAGAGCTTTCTGTCAAGTCAGGAGTGCTATACTGCATCATTACACAAACAGACTAACGTCTGTTTACCATTTTTTATCATGGGCATAGTCTCTGAACTTTTGATCAGCCCATGTACAGTCGTAGCCAAAAGTTTTGAGAATTACATAATTATTGGAAATTGGAAGTTGCTGCTTAAGTTTTTATAATAGCAATTTGCATATAGTCCAGAATGTTATGAAGAGTGATCAGATGAATTGCATAGTCCTCCATTGCCGTGAAAATTAACTTAATCCCGAAAAAAAACTTTCCACTGCATTTCATTGCTACCATTAAAGGACCTGCTGAGATCATTTCAGTAATCGTCTTGTTAACTCAGGTGAGAATGTTGACGAGCACAAGGCTGGAGATCATTATGTCAGGCTGATTGGGTTAGAATGGCAGACTTGACATGTTAAAAGGAGGGTGATGCTTGAAATCTTTGTTCTTCCATTGTTAACCATGGTGACCTGTAAAGAAACGCGTGCAGCCATCATTGCGTTGCATAAAAATGGCTTCACAGGCAAGGATATTGTGGCTACTAAGATTGCACCTAAATCAACAATTTATAGGATCATCAAGAACTTCAAGGAAAGAGGTTTAATTCTTGTTAAGAAGGCTTCAGGGCATCCAAGAAAGTCCAGCAAGCGCCAGGATCATCTCCTAAAGAGGATTCAGCTGTGGGATCGGAGTGCCACCAGTGCAGAGCTTGCTCAGGAATGGCAGCAGGCAGGTGTGAGCGCATCTGAACGCATAGTGAGGCCAAGACTTTTGGAAGATGGCCTGGTGTCAAGAAGGGCAGCAAAGAAGCCACTTCTCTCCAAAAAAAAAAACATCAGGGACAGATTGATCTTCTGCAAAAAGTATGGCGAATGGACTGCTGAGGACTGGGGCAAAGTCACATTCTCCGATGAAGCCTCTTTCCGATTGTTTGGGGCATCTGGGAAAAGGCTTGTCCGGAGAAGAAAAGGTGAGCGCTACCATCAGTCCTGTGTCATGCCAACAGTAAAGCATCCTGAGACCATTCATGTGTGGGGTTGCATCTCATCCAAGGGAGTGGGCTCACTCAAAATTTTGTCCAAAAACACAGCCATGAATAAAGAATGGTACCAAAACACCCTCCAACAGCAACTTCTTCCAACAATCCAACAACAGTTTGGTGAAGAACAATGCATTTTCCAGCACGATGGAGCACCGTGCCATAAAGCAAAAGTAATAACTAAGTGGCTCGGGGACCAAAACGTTGAAATTTTGGGTCCATGGCCTGGAAACTCCCCAGATCTTAATCCCACTGAGAACTTGGTCAATCCTCAAGAGGCGGGTGGACAAACAAAAACCCACTAATTCTGACAAACTCCAAGAAGTGATTATGAAAGAATGGGTTGCTATCAGACAGGATTTGGCCCAGAAGTTGATTGAGAGCATGCCCAGTCGAATTGAGGAGGTTCTGAAAAAGAAGGGCCAACACTGCAAATACTGACTCTTTGCATAAATGTCATGTAATTGTTGATAAAAGCCTTTGAAACGTATGAAGTGCTTGTAATTATATGTCAGTACATCACAGAAACAACTGAAACAAAGATCTAAAAGCAGTTGAGCAGCAAACTTTGTGAAAACTAATATTTGTGTCATTCTCAAAACTTTTGGCCATGACTGTATGTTTAGATAGCATGAATAGTGTACCTTGTAATTGTAGTACTTAGTACTGACCTGAATAAGATATTTCACACATTTACAGACGTTTACATATAGTCCACAAGATAAATTAATAGTTACATTTATACATACACTTGATTTTCCTCCTTGTTTTGGTAAAATAATTACATTTTGCAGATTCTGCATGGTGTATGTAAACTTTTAACCTCAACTGTAGATCAGTGGTTAAACCATTTCGGCGCAAAATGATTCACTGTTTCAAAGTGCTCCAATCGAATCGTGTATGCAAATTATTTGATTCAGATCAGGACTTTGGAGTGGGTTCACAGGATGTTTTTTTTATCCCTACCGGGGATAAAAATAATTCAGCAGAGGCAGGGATGCATAGACCAGAAGGTGGGAAATCCAACCTTCCCACCTGTTGTTGTTCTTGTTTTATCTATGTTTTAACATCTTAAAATTTCTTCAACAAGCCACATGATTTGAGGTATATTTAAAGTCCATGGCACAGGACAATAATAGAGAGACAAAAATAGAGAGCAGTATTTTGAAACTTTTTAAGGGACATGACATTTTAGTTTCAGGATGCTCAGTTCTGTTTCTGGATTGCCACCGTCCTGCAGAGTTGACCCCCAACTTCAGAAATAACAATGTATCAGGTGTTTTAGGGGAAGTTGGAGCTAAACTGTACAGGCAGGGCCTAAATAATTAACACTAGCCAGGCACTAAATGTGAGTAAAAATCTGAGTCAATTGGCAGTTGGCTGGTAACATTTCGATGAACTCTAACAATGAAGTAAGTTGCGAAGTATTGCCTGTTTTTAAAGAGAGACAGACAGTCAAACCTTCGCTATTTCTATTTTTCTGAAGTCAATAAAAATGTCATATTACGTCTGTAAGTCTGTAAACAAAATGTTATTTATAATATTATTTTATAAATAAATATAAAAGAATGATTAAGAAGTGTACACTCACACATAGCTATAGAAGATGCTAAGAAAAGTATTACAATCTACACTCTTAAAAATAAAGGTGATTTACAAGGTTCTTCACAGTGATGCCACAGAAGAACCATTTTTAGTTCCACAAAGAATGATTCAGTTAAAGATTCTTTTAAAGAACTATGTCTTTCTTGCCTTTTTATAATCTGAAGAACCTTCTTTAGCCACAAAGAACCTTTTATAAAACAGAAAGGTTCTTCAGATGTTAAAGGTTCTATGTAACCATTGAGACAAAAAGGTTATTCTACGGCATCGTGAAGCGGATGGATGGATGGATGGATGGATGGATGGATGGATGGATGGATGGATGGATGGATGGATGGATGGATGGATGGATGGATGGATGGATGGATGGATGGATGGATGGATGGATGGATGGATGGATGGATGGATGGATGGATGGATGGATGGATGGATGGATGGATGGATGGATGGATGGATGGATGGATGGATGGATGGATGGCCTTTTGTACTTGCCATATTGTATATTCATTGTGGGTACAAAAAAAAACATTTATAAATGATCCTAATTGTTTTGCATCACTGAGATTGCAGCTGCCATGTTTATGTTCATAAACAAACTAAATGAGTATTTATACAGTTGTTAGTGAGATGACATTTTACATTTATGTGCAATGAAAGAGGCTCCCATAAAACAGATTTGGACACTTTCCTAGGGATCTCTTCACAGAAACACACAAAATCACAAACTGTTTGACTTTTGGTACAATTTTTTTTTTTTTTTTTTTTTTTTTTTTTTTATGTTTTATATTTTTCTTCACATTGATAAATATCAAATAAAACTATCAACTGATGTTTCTGATTTGTAATGCTTCAACATAGTTCAGTCTAAGTCATGAGCCAGTAGCTGTTTTGTCTTTATTAGCAAACAGCATTGGCGTGAAAGTCTTATGCAGGGAAACAGATGCCACAGGACGACCGGTATCACAAGCAGCCAGTTTGACAGCTATTCGTCAGACTTGGCTCACGTTCATTAGTTGAATTATTCAGAGAAACTTCTCTTTGTCTGCCGAAATGATAATTGACTGTCTACTGAGGGCCGTGGGGTTTTATTATAGCTGTTGTTGGTTTGCGTGGGAATTTCTGGGGGGGATGAATTTTTTCTTGCAAGACGAATTTCATCACAATGCTGAACGATGCAATGGCCCTGTAACACGTTATGTTTATAAACATGGGATCATCTTTATGAGGTTTAAGGAGGACTTTTTCCAGTGCACTTCCTTAAAAAAATTAGAATAAGAAACATTTTATTATTCCATTTACAGCACCGCATTGTGTTGACACTGAATTTATTGCATGTGAAATGTGGCCAATGATGTGAAATATTACTCTTCATAGAATAATCTTACATCTACAGAGACCTAGCATGGATTAATTAATTCAAGAGTAAATGTCCCTAAAGGCTGCAATTAACGATAAACGTATTAGACGTGTCAGTGCCCAAGAGCGCTGGAGTCTGTCCCGCTACCGCTTTCGCTGGTGCTGTTTCAACCCAACTGTCAGCTGAGATGTGTCAAAAACTAGAGCATGTGTGTGTGTGTGCGTGTGTGTGTGTGGGTTTGAGTACTCAAAGCATTGACAAACAAAACTGCCAAATAAACTTATTTAATCATTGTGACTCGTATTTTTTACTTTCTATTGGAATGGAAAATTGTTTGCCACATCCTGTCCAGCTGTGAGGTGTAAAATATTCGGCATCTGTGTGTAAATCACTCCGTAAATTATGGTGTGACCGCCTTTAACTCTCCAGCTGTTACAGTAGAAGCTGTTTAATAGTTAATTAAAATGTTCCATTGCGTTTGCTGACTATTCAGGAAAAAAAAAGGAAACAGACAGAAGAAAAAAAAGAAACAGACAGACTAGTAACCATTGTCACTGATCATCCTATCACATCTATAATAGTTACGTAAGAAGTGATGTGATTACTGTGTGGTTGTATATTAAAACTTTTTCAAACTGTAGCTGCATTGCTGGTTTTATGTTACACTGTATTGCGGCCACAACTGAACAAACCCCAACAATAATCAAACAAAACAATTTCTTAGTAAAGTGATTTCTGCTGGTTATAGATTCCGATTCATTTTAGTGAATTAGTTTAATGTTTCCTTCATGTCACTATGTGGTATTTATTTTTAGTGCCAGTTCTAAATTTCTGGGGGCCCTAAGAAAATTTTGTCAGGGAGCATATTCATAAAAAAAAAAAAAACAGAATGACCCCTAACCCCTTAATCTGTTCATTCAGAGCAATTTCACTGTCAACAAACATACTATATAAAAAAAGAAGGACAACAATAGAAAAAGATACAATTTAGCCTGCCAAAAACACAACCCGGGTTCATTGGAAATGCATTCCTCTACTCATGCATGTGAGATGTCTAGAGAGTGGCGCTAAAACACGTTCAATACATGACCTTGACATGTTTTTATTGCGTTGTTACAAGCACATACTGCTGTGTTTTTATTACGTTGCTTGAGATACGTATTGCAGCTGTTCAGAATTCAAATATCTGGGGAGTGTCGCTAAAGGTTAATGCTCTATCGTATTGCAAATATCCCTTACACCAAACCCAACCCTAAACATAACTGAAAGTGTTAACAAATGCAAAAGTGATTAAAAAAAATGTATTTGGTGATGCAGCCGTGCTATTTTCACTTACTAATGCAGATTTGAGTTGAGTAGTTTCCCACGGTTCATACAGGAGCTCTTCATCACCAAAGTGCAATGCTGTATCGCGTGAGCTACCGAGGAAACTGACTGCGTTACAATCAATTTTCAAAATGCGCAGGATGTTAAAATTGTTTTGAAGCCGTAATATAATGTTCTGCAGTATTAAGAAACATCCAGAAACATTATCAGAAAATTAGGCTTTATTAATGAAAACTGTGTGTAAATCATACTATGTGTGAAAAGGAATAAAAGTTTGACTGCCTCTAGTGTTCATTTCAACTGGAAAGTGATTCGTACATAAAGATATGTTTTTTCCACCCGAGTCTCATAAAAATACGTACCTTACGTACCTTACTGCACGTTTTGCTGCAATTTCAAAAAGAAATGTCGACTGAGTTGCACTAAAACACAGGTTTAATACGTGAACCCTGGCACATATTTATTGCGTTGATATAGGTATGCATTGCTGTATTTTTATTACGTTGCTTCAGGTACATATTGCAGCGGTTCAGAGTTAAAATATCTGGGGACTGTTGCTAAAAGTTAATACTTTATCGTGTTGGAAATATACCCTACACCAAACCCAACCCTAAACCTACCCGATAGACGCCATTTGAATCTTCCTTGTGTGTAGATTTGACCTGTTTTGTCGTACCGTAGTTACACAGGATTCAAACCGGAGTTGTTCACCTCTCAAGTACGTCTCCGTAATGTGTGAGCTACCAAACAAACCTACTGTCTATGAAAACCCATAGATATGAAGCTGGATATGTCATGCTAACATTCAAAAGCATCAGTTTTCAAATCTCCCAGAATATTAAAATTGTTTTTAAGTCATAATATAATATTCTTCAAGTAACTGTGTGAAAATTACGCTTTATCAAACTCTGTAAATCATACTTTGTGTGAAAAGGAATAAAAGTTGTTGTTGTTGTTGTTGTTGTTGTTGTTTGGAAACTGCCGTGAAATACTTATTGGTATGCATTTCGCATCTTGCGAAAAAGTGACCCCAGGTAGGTTTTTCCGGTTTGCAGAAATGTATATAGAGGCACGTATTTTCAATGAGCCTATGTTGCAAAAACAATAGCCAACTATAAAGATATTGAATCAAGTAATCAAATGTACCATGTATGAATGTACTGTATGAATTAAATATGTTGATTCTTCTTAAAGTTACTAAAGTTATTCAGTGAATATTAGTGAATGACTCATTTTCTTTTATTGCTTGATTAACATTACATGGCAGTAACAGCAGCATGTTTGTTAGGCTGCTGTCACTTTAGGACTGAATGCACAGGTCTAACATTCTGACAAGCATTCAATTACTTTCCCCACTGTTTATGTTCATTTAAGTCATAACAGTGTTCAAGTGAAAACGCCACTAGACAGACCTTTTGATATATTTTTGTGTGTATTTGTCTAAGCGTACACCCAAAGCACAAAGTAGCTTACTTGTCCATGTTTCACAGCCTGGGGAACAGCTCAATATGTTTTTTACTCTTTTTTAGTATCAAGCACTTCCAGCAGGAGACTGTTTAGCACAACAGTCATGTTACATGATTAGACTGATTTGGATCTTATGTAAGACGGGCAACAGGAATAAACAAATAAAAAATAAAAAGGAATGCGGCATTGTGTTTCATAACTGTTATGAAGGCGACTATTCTCTAAAAATAGGTCATATGTGCAAGCAGCTTCATAGTGTCTTCATGAAATGAAGTATGGCCGTTGAAATGTAATGAGAACTTTTAAAAGAGTCCCTTAGCCTTATTTCAAATTCATAAAATTTTCAATTTATGCATTTGGCAGACAAATTAGTATGCATGCTCCTTAGGATCAACCCTATGATTGTTTATGTGGCATGCCCTGTTTCCAGTTGGGGAGGTAATTTAGTAAATGCTCCTATGGGTCGTATTCATCTAAATGGTCGTATGGGTTGGAGGGCATGTTGTTTATAAGCCAAAATGAACAACTAAACTAAAATTCAATTAATCGCATAGCCCTAGTATTTAAATCATTCTTGAGAGCAAGGGGCACCGTGGTGGTTTAGGGGCCCTACACAATTTGCATACTTTGCGTATAGGGAGGACCACTTAGTATAAGTCACATAGCCTATTTAGTTCAACAATGCTGTTCATTACTGTGCTCATTATACAATTACCTAAACAGATATAGCTTGACGGTACAGTAGTTTAACTAGTTTTTTTGTGAAACTATTGTGGAATAGCTTGTAGCTTGCAAAAGTATAGTTTCAAAGTAGTTGTCTCTCGCATGTACTGCCTGAATTTAAGATTCTTTGTATAAATGCATCTACCAAATGCATACTTGTAAAATCCATCCCATCAAGTGTTTTTGCCATCAAATTTGGACTCAGTGATCCTTTATCCATAAGTCCACACAAGCATGAAAAGTTCACCTGCAGTTCTGATCCCACATGCTGAGAAACTGAGACAGTTAAAAAGAAAGTTTCAAGAAAGACTTATATTGCAGTCTCCTAAATGTATTCGTGCACATCTGGAAGGACACGTTCTTCTTTACTGTATGTTCAAGATGTTTCGCCACTCGTACAAGTGGATTCATCAGTTTGAGGAGATTCCCTGACATTTAACTGGATCGCACACTGTGGTGAGATTTGATTCGCTGTGGGAGTCGCCTCCCAGATGGTGCGAATTGCAATCGCTGTGTGAATTGGGGCGAAACTGCTGGGCTAAAGATGAAAGGACAGTATTGTAAGTAGCTGACAGGCCTTGTCGCAGAGATGGCTGTTCCAGTTTCACAGAGATGGCCTCTTTCACTCTTCTCTCCAACCATCTGTCCTCCCTGTCCAAAATCTTCACATCACCGTCCTTTATTGACTGATTCTTGTCTTTTAGATGCAGGTACATGATCGAGTCCTGCCTACAGGGGTTGGCTTTTCTTTGTTAAGCTATCACCTTGTAAAACAGTTGTGTCATTTCCCCAATGTTTAAATTAAGGAATTAATAATTGCATTGCACTGTGCTGACTTTTACTTTCCAGGACGTGATCCTTTAGGTGTACAAGCTTTTGTCTTGGAGTGCTTTAAAAGTAGCGTACTGCATTTGTATCTGACTGGTTGATGATTTCTCTGTTGGACCTTTTAGATGTTTTAGTAAGGTCCCAGTTTGGGATATCTGCAGGCTTTTGGGTCTGTCTGTCTTTCATTTCGTAAGAGTCTAAACTGGTCTGCATTTTTTTTCTGTTTCGTGATGTCTCATTCTAATGTGTTCTAGACTGTGTTCCAGCACATAACCGAAATCAAACAGCAGTTCAGGGTGAAAGTTTCCTGTAAACTTTGTTGTCCAGAAATCAGTTTTGCCTTGAGCATATAATGCAAGACAGGAAAGCCAATTTGTTGCGTTGTTCATTTTCCCATTTGAAAGAAATACTTGTCATTGTAATTGTAGGTGATGTGTTTTGTAAGCAAGAGCAACGGTTCTTAATTAGTTTGCACTGTCAGTTGTTGGCTTCAGAAAGCACAAAACCATTGAAAATAAGACATTTAGCAAATGTCCTATTTAGCCTGTCAGAAATAATGTGTTGGGTCTATGCAATTCATGAGAATATTATTACATTTCAATTAGATTTAAGGACTTTTGTATTTATTTGTGTAGATAAGGGGTGTCCAAACTCAGTCCTGGAGGGCTACTGTCCTGAGTTTAGATCCAACTTGACTCAACACACCTGCCTAGTAAGACTCTGATGAATGGTTCAGATGTGTTTAATTGGGGTTGGAGCTAAACTCTGCAGGACAGTGGCCCTCCAGGGCTGAGTTTGGGTTCCCCTGGTGTAGATTAACAAGCTTTACGTAAACAGTTTTGCCACTTTCTTTGGTCTCCACTTGATGTCTAATGAAAAATCTTGGGCCAGCTGAGAACCACTCAACAAGAGCACCTTGGTACCATCCAATGCCCTGTCAGAGGACACCATCCTGTACTTTTTCCAATGAGGTCCCTGAGGTCTAAAAATAAAAGTATAAAACAGACAGTTCTGACCTCTCAAATTTGAATAGACAGCTATGAGATCAAGAAGGATTTCAGTGTGATGTTAGCATGATATCAGAGCAAGGCGTACTTGCTCTAAAACCAGCAAATTCCTGCTTAAACCAGCTAATACTAGCCAACCAGCCTAGGCTAGTTTTAGCTGGTTTTTTTTTCAACAGGAAAAGTTCGAATGTTTCAGTTTTGTAGCTAAAGTAGTTGTGAAGCCTAGTGATTACAGTCCAGTCCAGCTTTTGCACCATTGTGCCAGGATGCCATTGTAGGGTCTATCCTTCTAATAAGGAACAATACATTAGCATTGATTATTATTATTTTCTGGAGTCCGTATATAATGCTGCCTTCATGTGATATGGGAAAGATGATGCTTTCAACTTGTGAAGTGGAAATTACCAGTGTGTCGTGTTCAGGTGCTTTTGTTGTCGTAGTGAAGAGAAACATGGCGGACTCGGAATTTGTCCTCACATGCTACTTTGGCAAAACAGACCAAATAAAATAACATGAGAAAATTGCCTCCTTCAGAACACTGTACCGCACAGGTTTTTATCTGGTCAGCAAACTGGTTTTAGAGGGGTTTTGCCCACTTTCCCAGCTAAAACCAGCTGCTTCCAGCTTAAACCAGCTAAGACCAGCCAACCAACCTAGGCTGGTTTTAGTTGTTTTTTTTTTTTGTTTTTGTTTTTTTCAGCAGGGATACAAAATGTCTACTGTTGAGAGTCCTCCAGGACCAGGGTTGGAAATAACTGCTCCAGGGTAAAGGTATTAGTACAGATTTCATTTCACCTGAACATTTTCTTACAGATCTCTTTAAAGCTTCTTATACATCTTTGACTCTTTGAGAATCCTGGTTACTCAATCTCAATGTTAGGCCTTATATCTGTGCCAGAAAGTTGGAGCAAGATGACCTGCTATTGGCCGAGTCAGCTGACGATGACCTTGAGAAAGTTCTAAGATAGAGATGCACTATTTAGTACAGTACACGGGTTATAGTGGGCGCTCTAGGGTTTTCAGTGTGAGGTGATTGTGGGTTGTAGGCAGTAGTGCATTCAGAATATTGACTGCAGTAGAGGTCACAAATACTGTCTAGAACTGATTCTAGGGGATCTCAGAGCTGAACAAATCTTTAGCTGAGCCTGTCAGCTATTCAGCTTTATTTAGTTTATGGAAATGGATCATTTACAAATTATGGTGGTCAACGTGCCTCTTAAATTAAAAAAAAAAAAAAAAAAACGCATAAAAGGATTAATGCTATAACGTGATGTTTCAATAAATAGTTAAAATGGTTTGACTCCATTTTGCTATTTAAAAGGAGAGTTTATGCTAAATTCTTACTGCCATACACTTTCAAACTCAAAATGGGATGTAAACTATTGTTTCATTAAAATAAACAAACAATTTGAAACTGATTTTCAGTATTTCTGAATAATATAATGATATAATTTAACTATAGAAATGTGAATGAGTGATTTAGCAAAAACATATACAGAAATGTAATTGTCTTAATACGTACACTCTTAAATTTAGTAGCTTATATTTCCCCTGTCCCCATTTAGTAGCTTATGTTAGGTTTGCTGGGTCCTAAAACATCCCAAACCACAATACACCCATCAGTTTGTTCACAGTTAGAATGAAGTTTGATGCAGTGTTTGGAACTTTGGCTAAACAACTTGCAACTTCCTTCAAAACAATTTTTTGCTGACCTCCCACATTTGCCCATTCTCTTTCTAAGGGTTCACGGGTGCACATTCACATAGATTGCTGCCAAAGCTGTCTGTAAGTCTCTTCATGACACCCTGGGGTTCTTTCAGAGTCCTTGAAGTATCTTACAGTCTGCTCTTTGGGTGAATTTAGTGGGATGAATTGGCCTGCAGTTTCTCAATGGTCTGAAGCCTTCTCAATTCTTAGATTATTGCCCTTAGATTTAAAATAACTCATAAATGGCTTTAAACCTGATTCCAGGGGGGCTCAGATAGTTTTGTACAAAATGTACCATCCATATGGGGTTCTCCAAGGCCTGGGTCCCAGGAATTAGTCCAATGCCCGGAAGGAGTTTTCCCTCTATAAACTTCTAATTTGTTGTTGATTAATAGTTAGTAAGGTAGTTCTTAAGTGTAGGTATGGGGTAGGATTAAGGTGTAATTATATGCTTTATAAGTACTCATACACAGCCAATATGCTAATAACATGTATGCTAATAAGCAACCAGTTAATAGTGATAACTAGTACTTAAAATAAAGTGTTACGATCTTTTATTTTCACTGGTGTTACAAACCATATTATATTTGTGAAATAATACAAAATAACAGAAATTAAGTTGTCTGTATAGAAAAGTGATCTATACAATGCAAAGATAAGCTACTTTTAAATATGAAAGTAAGTCAATAAGTTGCAGCAAGTCTTAATGAATGAGTCTTGCCTTCAAACTATTCATTTAGATGGCTAACTCATTCGAGAATGAAGCAAATGACTGTCTTTATGAATGGACCACTGAATCAAATTATTAATTCAGAAATGCTGACTCATTCAGTAACAAAACGCCACTGTATGTTGCTCAGAGATGCGTGATTGTTCTGCTGTGATCTTTGTTTTGAACTATTTTCGTTAACCAAATTGAGCAAAAACACTCAACACTGACAATATTGTACTAAAATGTATTTTAACTACTCGTTTGAACTCTTGTATAAAATCAGTGTCAAATGTACAAAAGTGGTTTTCAGGGAAAACTGCACTCTCTTGGTCATATCATGTTGATTAACTAGGCTATATGTTATAAATATTAAATCTACATTTTATTGTAAAATTATTTTTCACTTGCCCCTTCACAAAATCTACATGTCCCAGACAAGTATCAGCCCATTTAAGCTCACCGGCAACTACAGTTGCCGCAGTTTATAGTCATTTTCCTTTTGTAAGTATTTTTCTAGACGTTATCCATGATTTATGTCTCAGTTACATGCAAACAACCAAATAAAGAATTTCAGGAACAAAAAAAAGGCATGGACTTACTTCTTGTCACATGAGGCTGTCAACTTCCTACCCCTACTTCCAGGAAGCATGTCGAGGGCAAATCCTCCCTCCCAAGTTTATATATATATACATATTCACATCAAATGTTATTCAACTTTTCTACATAATAAATCTGTTTTTGATAATGACTGATCTTCCCTGCTGAAAAAAGGCTGCTACTTCCAGCCTTAACCAGCTAAATCCAGCCAACCATCTTAGGTTGGTTTTAGCTGGTTATCCAGCCTAGTCTTAGCTGGTCAGCAGGCTGGTTTTAGAGGGGTTTTGGCCACTTTCTTAGCTGGTCTGCCTGGAAGACCAGCTAAAACCAGCTTGACCAGCCTAGCCAGGCTGGGAGACCAGCTAAAACCAGCTACTTCCAGCTTAAGCTTTTTTCAGCAGGGTGTTGAAAGCAATTATTTTGAGTTCTCCTCCTCCTATTAAACTTTGACATTAAAAGGGTTAACAGGGGAGAGCGGGGCACAACCTAACACTTTTTGAATTTTGCGGTTTATGTAAATCCACGTGGGGTTCAGAGTACAATTTTTATCCACATTATTTTCACACTTGTCGAGTACAAATATATCGCTTTGTTTCATATTTACAGTGTATACGTTTTTCGTTATTTACCTCAAAAGAAAGGAAGTGAAACATGACAACATGCCCCGTAGGTGGGGTACATTGTAACTTTTACTATGGTAAAATAAATATTCAGCGATATCTTCAAAATGCTTTTGAATTTTGGCGCTCTTTTTTCTCTGCATAGTGTTGCTATGGCAACGATTAAATACCCTAAATTTGGTTATGCTAGCATGTGTGGAAATGTTTAAACTACGTGTGTTACAATTAACCCCGCATTAGGTTGTGCCCCGCTCACCTCTACAAAATATTTGCCCACCACCAACTATAGTTGCCACACATTCAAATACAAAAAAAAAACGAGGAAAGTAATTGTTCACATAGGACACTATTAACACAACTATATGCAGGAAGCCATTCAGAAAATATTTGAGCACAAATGGGTTAATGTTGAGGTCTGTTATAAAATTCAACCTGCCACAGTGGCTAGTAAGAGTGACTGTGTTACCCGCCACCGCTGAAATCCACCCACATTTGGTGGGTTGGCGGGTGTTAATGTCAAGCCCTGAAAGTAAAAAAAAGTTTACACCGGAGATGAGTTTTTATGCTGTAAATCTAAAATGTAGATAAAGATCATTTTCATACCAATTATTTATTCATGTCTGCGGTGCATTTTTTATTGCAGTAATATGTCAGGTCATATTTTCACCACAGCAGAGAGCTGATGGATGGGTGATGTTGGATGTTCTGGGGTGAGCAGTCAAAGTTGGTTCGTCTCCAGTTCTGGGCATATCTGCACTCCTGCAGGCTGAACCCAGCTGCACAGCTAGCTTCTAATGTGGACTCATTAGCACTAGCACTAAGTGCCCTTCACAAATTAGAGCTCAATTCCATTTGCTCTTCCATAGCATCCCATTTGTGCCATTCTAGAGCAACAATGCCAAAGCTCAGTGGTGAATCCTTCACTTGAATTTACTGTTAATGTCTGAGCCAGTCTGTCAGCAAGAACATGAAATGTGCATTTGTTAACCAGATCATGATGAAAGGTTGCCTGTAGCTTTTAGTGAAATCTGAATGGTTCTTTGATTTTCAGATGAAATTTGTGATCTTTTCACTGTGAATTGGTGTTTTTTTTGGTGTGTATGAATGCGCAGGCTAATGCCATTCCTGGAGGCCCATGAGTGCATTCAGTCTTTTCCTAAAATTTGATCTTAAATTAGCTTTCACAGAAGATGCCAAGAACTCCCTAAAGTCTTTCAAATAGCCTTTTCAAATGTTGAAAAAGTCTGTTGAATAGCCTTTTTCGCTACAAAATGGCAGCTATTAAAGGCTGTACATATCAAGCTGTGGGTGCAAGGCCTTTGCTTGTGTACTTTATTCTTGTCAAACCAAATTCGCTGACCTGCAATTCACAGGGGTACAGCTTATCAAATGTCTCACAGAATGCCACTGTGCATGAGGAAGATATTAAAATGTTTCATCAAATTAATTTTAGACATTTCAGAATTCATTTAGGCATACATTTACATTGAAATTTCACTGTTAAAATCAAAACGTGACACTTGAAAACAGAACAAGAGCGCTCTGTCAGAACAAACCAGCAGGCATCAGCACAAAAGTTAAAGCCTGCCTCTATTCAGTTGTTTTTAAACTCAGTTTAAATGATGTCTTCATGTATCCACACTTCAACGTTTGTGGCTCACTCCCTTAGCTTGCTAGTTTTAGGATTCTTCTGTAATGATGTGAAAAATAATTAACCAAAAGGTTTAGGAATGACATTTTCAGCATGATTATTTATTTATAAGCACATGGCACGTTGTGATGTTCATTTGTTTGTGTCCTCTTAACCTTAGTCATCACATAAAGATTATTTTTAAGAGGTATCGCTCAGCTTAACAATGCCAGTTAATTGTTTCACCCTTTTGTTTCACTAACACAAACATTAGCACTACCATCTCATAGGAACAATCCTAGCGATCTCTGCCCGCCAGACAGCGGCCTACATGCGGAGCTGCTTTCTAAAGACACAATAATCATGGGATTTGATTGCCTGTCCCTCAACCTCAATAATTGATGACTCCAATATTTACCCCATTACCTGTGTGTTGTAAACATTCATTACGGTAGTGTGTTTGAGAGAGGTGTGTGGCAGCGAGCACAAGGGAGCCTGGCCTGAGGGGAACTCCTGTCAGTTTGACTAATGACAGAAATGAAAAAATATCTCCTAATTACTTTAGAAAAAGGTACAGTACTGCGTTCCTTATCTGCGCAATATGCATTTTAAAACTTTGTGCAGGTTTATTACATTTAGCTCTTTCCATCGTGGCACTGACATTAGAGACAGAGCAAGTTCTCAAATTTCAAATCAAATTTCAACTCTCTCCATGAAGGGCTAATCCCATTTACAACATTATTGTATTTCTATTGACATTAGCATTTTTTTTTGGGGGGGGGGGGGGGTGACATGTAAATAGTAGTCACAATATTAGAGCAGCTACTGCATCTCACAGGCTTTTGTATATTCATTAATTTTAGTAAGTTCAACATTTTTCCACAAAAGCTAACAGATTATAGCTGTCATGGAAACATTTTAATATGATGATAGTCAAAACAAAGAGTTTATTGTTACAATAATTTAGTTTGACAATTTTGTACCTATAGTAAGCCAACAACTGTGCTTCTAATAAAGTAATTTTAAATATAATTGTATTTTGTGACATCAGTCTTGGTGGAGCTGTTTTTCTGAAGTGTATGCTTGATGTGTAATATGAGACATTTGTGTAAACATCAAAGAAAAAATCTGTAATATCGCTTGTAAACAGAATATTTGATGCATTTTTCAATCAAGTTGTCATTTTATTGTTTATGCTTTTTTTTTTTTTTTTTTTGGTCTAATAAAAGAAAAGAAAGAATTCCTGTTTAAAATAGTTTTTCAGAATTTCCCAAAGCAAATAACATTCCTAAATAAATACACTGCAAAAAATGCTTTTCTTAATTTTTGTCAAAATATCTAAAAAGTCTTAAATCAAGAAGGATTTTCTAGACGAGTAAAAAAAAAAAAATCTTGTTTTCAGAAAAAAAAAAAAAATTAAGTGAGTTTTTGCTTAAAACAAGCAAAATAATCTGCCAATGGGGTAAGCACTTAATTTGACTTGTTTTTTTTGTTTTTTTTATGAAAACAAGACAATATTTTTTACTCGTCTAGAAAATTTTTCCTTGATTGGAGAAATTTTAGATCTTTTGGCTGGAAACAAGAAAAAATCTAAGAAAAGCATATTTGCAGTGTAATACATCAATGACTGCAGACATTATTGTGGATTTTATTTTGATTAATTGATTTTCATTTATGTATTTGTACTGTATGAATGTTTTAGTTTTTGTGGAAATAGATATTTTTAATAAATTTTAAATCAAACTTTAAAGTTTAAATATTATGTAAAATTATACGTAAAATTTTAATTGTGTGTATTTAGCTAAAATGCTAGCTATGAATAAATCTTATTTTAAGACAAAAGAGTAATCCAATCCACAAATTTTAAATGCAAAAATAAATAACATAAGGTGGTAATTGCATTAAATGTTTAAATTACATCTACAATTATTAAATAATGCATTGAGACTGTAAAAAATCATATTTAAATTTTAAGACTGAAAGGCTGCAATTTAAGAAATGCATTCATCTTATTCGTTTGGCTTTACACAACAGCAAGTAAAGACTAAATCTTATAAGAACCTCTTTTCAGCCAGAGTAACAGGCCTGGAGTACAGCAGAGTATTGTTACTCTCCTCGCAAAACCGAAGAGTTGATGCATCTTTTCTGTTCCTGAGCTTGAGAACGATTCCACGTGATTAGTGCAATCAAACCCCCGATGTCTTTTGCTCATTGAGTTTGCGGCGAGAAATATTATGGGATATTTGTGTTTTATAGAAGGAGACCGTTTATCACGGCCATTTTTCATGCTGTCAAGTTAATTACCAGAGAGCGGAATACGATTACACACACACACTCGTACACACACACACACACTCCTCTGCGCACAGAGGAATACAAACAGACCCTCTCACACACACTCACACAAATACACCTAATCCCACCCCCATGGACACCCAAACTAAATTGTTAGCCTGGAGCAGCAAACTTGCCTCTGTCACTTTTAGAAGCAGCTGAATATCTGTCCATCCTGCTTGGAATAACAATCACTATTACAAGGTCAGAGCAGTTTTAATGTATTTATTTCATTTCTCAGGGGTTCTTTGAGAGGCGGAAATGAATCATGGCTCTATTCAGTGGTGGATGGCGGTTATCCGTTCTAAGGTTACATCACTTCTGCGTTTGCTAACGGATTAGAGCTGTCGTATAGGTTCCCAGAGCTTCATCTTGGTTAATGGCTGGAGAAAATAAATTTTAACCCTTCCGCCAAATTAACAAAGCTGATGAGTATCAGAAAATCAGTTTAGGAAAAAAAACTATGTGCATAAGTACATTTCGAAAAAATGTGCTTGCAAAGTGCTGCTTGTCCATTATTGTGAGAGGTTGCCGGTGTGTTGCTATGCAGTTGCTAGGGTGTTGATTTTAACACAGTGCTATGTGGTTGCTTGGGTGGTAAATTGTGGTTGAGTCCAGCAACAATTTGTTGTTCCATTTTTTTTTTCTATCTCTCTCTCTATTTAAGGCCCAGTTGTAATCTATGGAATTGTTTCATAAATTGAATTGCATTGCAAAAAATGCTTTTGTTTCCAGCCAAAATATCTAAAAATTCTTAAATCAAGAAGGATTTTCTAGACAAGTAAAAATTATTTTCTTGTTTTCAGAAAAACAAGTCAAAATTAAGTGAGTTTTTGCTTAGAACAAGCAAAATAATCTGCTAATGGGGTAAGCAAAAAAATCCCATTTCAAACAGAAAACAAGATTATTTTTCTTACCCCATTGGCAGATTAGAACCGCACATAATTTGACTTGTTTTTTTTTTTTTTTTTCTAAAAACGACAAATTTTTTTTACTCATCTAGAAAATCCTTCTTGATTTAAGAATTGTTTGATATTTTGGCTGGAAACAAGACAAAAAAAAATCTAAGTAACAAAAGCATTTTTGCAGTGTGCTTGGTAAAGTAATAGCACAACTCTGTTTAACATCCTTTATGATGTATTATTATTTATGGTTATGTTTCATTCATGTATAAAAAAATGGAAAATGGATGCTTGTCTTAGCCAACACATCTAATAATAATATTTTAAGCGCATTTTGTGATAGAGAAATTGCTGGCAGAATTACCTTTGCTACACATTTTGGAAAGTCTTAACAAAGAGATGGTAGAAGACAGTATGAATATACTATTTGAACTTTACTTTAAGGTCCAATTCTCTAATAGTACTAACAACCAATATACTAGCAAATATATATCCTATAAGCAACTAGTTAACAGTAAGAACTGGCCCTCAAAATTAAAAGTTACTAAATTTGAATCTAACATACAAAAGTAGGGATGCACCTAAATTAAAAGTCTAGGCCAAAGCCGAAACCGAACAAAATTACACACTGGACCACACTTATACCATTGCATGAAATAAATAGCTAATATTTGCTTTTTTTACAGTTTTGTCTTGCTTTTTAAAGAAAACAAATCCATTACAAAACAACAATTTAAAAATATATATTTAACACTGAACATTTTTAACATTCAAGTAGACATAGCCTACCAACAAAGCACAATTTAACTTAAAATTAATAAGTTAGTACAATAATATTCTTTGACCATTTTAAGACCCCCTTCTTGAATCAGGCATGTGTTTCTTAATGTACAAGTAAATGCAGCCTTGCTGAGCAAAGGAGAATGTTATAATAAATGTATTAATAGAGCTGTTGTAATGATTGTTATCATTATTTGTGTATTACTTTATTTTATTTTACAGAACAACAGTAAAATAACAATGCTAACATTTATAAGTGTTGACTTTTATTTTGGCGGAAACCCACAAGAGGACTTTAGTACTACTTTTTGCTGACAGCAGCAGATTTATGAAGGATTCTCATCACACAGATTTCCCTCCCGCTTTGGGCTTTGAACCCTGGCTAAAAAGCTCATGCAGAGCTGTGTATTAGACAACATAACGTTCTGTAGTTTATTTACTAATGAGATGATTTCAGTCATCATACAGTAACCAGCAACAACCAGCCGTTTCTGTTCTCATGGAAGACATGCGATGCGATAATGATTTCTGCATCTTTTTTGGACTGTTTTAAATGCTTACAGACTGTTGACATGTTTGCTGCCGAATAATTTCGGTTGCCAAACATTTGGTGAATCCCTATACAAAAGAATTTGGTCACACTATTTCAAGGTCCAATTCCCACCATTAACAAACCATTGACTATGACTTTTGCCTGAATAAACTTTTAGTTTGCTGCTTGTTAATTGTTAATAAGGTAGTTATATGCGCTTTATAAGTACTAATAAACAGCCAATATGCTAGTAATATGCATGCTAATAAGCAACTAGTTAACAGTGTGAATTGGTCCCTATACTAAAGTGTTGCCAAGAATTTAAACAAGACGAGTGTTACTATAAAACAGAAAAAAGAAAAAAAGAGAGAGAGAACCTCAGGTGACTTTCTGGTCATGTGACGTTACTGATAGAGACGGAGCTTTATATAATAACAGCTCAGTGCATGAGAGACTCTCAGTCTCTCAGGAGGGCGCACACAGCGTTCCTATTGGTAAGTAGGTATATTTTTCTGCGTGTAGTGTGTGTATGTTAAGACTCAGATATGGTAGAGACAGGATATGACTTAACTAACACCGTCTATCCATTCACAGAGCTGATTTTGGCAGCTTCGCTGTTGTTTCTTGGTTGCTGGTGTCAAGGAGGAAAACTCTCATTTTTCTTAATTAAAAATGTAGTTGCACCTGCACTGAAGTGTAACTTCCTGGAATGATGAAGGATTCATTTTGGTCTGCTTTCAAATACTAATAGGTGTAAATATTGTTGAAAGTACTTCAATGATCAGATATCAAACCATATAATAATATCTATCTTTCTATCTATCTATCCATCCTTTTATTCATGTGTTCCTGTACTAAAATATACAAATCAATATTTACTGACAAAATACAACCATTATGACCCAAACGCAAAAGCAATGCACAAAAACAGCTTAAGGTTTATTTGATTTAAGAAAGACCTTGACATTTTATTTTACATTCAGACATGAAGACCAATTATATTCAGTGGTCACACTATTAGACATCATATAAATAACCACAGCAGCACAGTCATACATAATTCAAGAGTTTCTCAGTTTGTGACAACACTAACCTTCACTTGGGTTAATTAAGTATCTGTTTCACATTCATGTTCTAATGCTGTAGGTGACATTTTCCCAATCCTAAAGAAAAGAAAAAATTACACTGTTGTTGTTGTTTCACTTGGAGCTAAATGTCGTCTGGGAAAAAAAAAGAAAAAAAAAAGATCTACTATTGTTGTTCTGTCACTTTTTAAAAAATGTTGAAGCTAAAAGGCCAGAAGAACCATGATTTAGCTGAATCTGTGCCTCTATAGCTTTCTCTGTCAATTAAAGGCAGAACATCATTCTCTCATGGAGCTCATTTTTTGATAAAGTCCATAACTGGTAATGTTTTCAAGCAAATGTCAAGGGTTTTTGTGGGTCAGAATCAAGCCTGAGAAGGTATTCAAGGATTCTGTATTAATCTCTCTTAGTACTTGTGTTATTATATTAAAAAAGCCCTATTTTTATTTCATGTATAAATATATTTGCTACTAAAATATTGTTGTTCAAAGTGTGGTCACATTTACCACTGCTTGGTGACTTATAAAGGGCCAAATCCAGTCAATTAAATAGGAATCCGTGCAATTGGGAGCAAATAAAGTTCCACAAGCATCTGTAACCAACTGACAAAACGGCACAAACTGGAAATGCTATGGCTAAGTCAAAAATATAAACAGTATAACAGTCTATCATTGCTTAAAATTAGCATCACAATATATTAACGTTTCATATATAATTGTAATTACAGTTATATATATATATATAACATTTGAACATGTACTGTAGCTATTCATGTTTACAGTATAATGAATTATAACACATTATAAAACAAATTTGGGATTAACCATGTGTTGCAATGCATTCTTTAAATATATAACTTTATTGTTTTTTGTTGTCTTTTTATTAAGCACAATGTATTATAAATCTTGAATTTTGAAAATATGCTAAATTAAATATTATAATTGGAGCTGTGAAATCACTATGGTAATGCATGCAATGCATTTATAATATTTTATTTTTACCAATTTTGACATTAAATTAGTTTTTGTTTTTTTGACATTTTTCTAAAAATAGTTGGAACTGGATGGAACATTTTACATGTTATGTGTCAGAGGTCATTTCAATGTCGTATGCATCACAAACACACAACAGTGGCTGAACATTTGTATTTGTATTTAGTTTCTAAATACATTTGCTACTAAAAAATCTTTTTTCAAAGTGTGGCCAAAGTGTTTACCACTGCTTGGTGATGTAAAAAGGGTCAAATCCAGTCAGTTCAATAGGAATCCATGCAATTGGGAGCAAACAAGCTCTTCAAGCAGATTTTGCTCAAGGTCAGGCTGGTTCAGGCTGTTGACCAACAGAAATCTGCTTGCTTTGAAAATAAAATCTGTGCGTGCAGTGCTTCATCCGTCGCTACTGAAAATGTAATGGACCTATGTTGACGACACAATTTAGCCAGTGTGACTGAACGTTCAGACAAAGTTTCTCCATCATTTTACTTATAAATGAGCCACCTTCAGCAAACCCTTTTTTTATTGTGAGATTTCTTGTCTATTAATGCCGAAACACTGGCTACCAATAACCACTCCTCTGGGGAGGCTTTCCATGCGTCCATCTATCAGTCCACCTGATTTAGTATTTTGGGGTTATGGGTCACCAAACAATGTCTAACTAAGTGGATCATTAACAATTTTAGACATCATGCATGTTAGTATGCGCCAATTGTCCAATAACATAATTTAAGGGCATGACCTTCGACTCTATATAACTGTACCCT
>NC_133380.1:38374069-38499205 GCF_049309525.1 Garra rufa | reverse complement strand
ACATACCCTGCTAAGTACGTATATATTTGATCAGAGCTTTAAATAACTGCCAATCAAAAACACAGAAATATGAGGCCGGAGAAAGAAAGGCACATGAGAAACAATTTAATAGCCACGGGAGGAAAAACTCATTTACAATGGTAATAAGCATCTTCATCTCCCCTTTAAATCCAGTGAACGGCTCTCTCGATAAACTTAAGTTATATGAGTAAAGGACACATAGGGCGTCTTAAGCCAATTGTAAACTACAAGACTGAAGCTTGCTGTCCTTATGCTATTTCGTGGCAAAAAAAAGCCCAAGAACTTTGCCAGCTCAGAGCATTTGCACATCAGCGATGCTCTTTTAGTGTGCACACTTGTTAAACACTGTAACAAATCACAAACTCCAATAAATTTTAAACTGAAATGTGACCTACCAGTCATCGGGTGTGCAATTTTAAAGAGAGCATCATCCAAACTGTAAGAGAGCAATAGAACATCAGAGAAGGCCCTATGTATCCACAAACAATATTTCAATCATTGCCTCTTTTTCAACCTTTTTTTTTTAGTTTAGATTTTTGCTTTTCTAATCAATGCAACAACAGTGGCAAGACCATTACCTTTGTTATTTGTTGTAACTTCCATATGTGCTTTACTAAGTCTTACTTTATGAAAACAAATTTTGGGATCGCCACTGGAGGATGAACAAAAATAATGCAAGTCTTTAAATCTCCGTAGGCGGCAAGCTAAAGCCAATTCTTTGCACAAAACCTGCATCTTATTTACTAAACACCCATAATCCAGTTTAAACCCACCACTATCTGCATTGATTTAGCCAGTCATTGTCATTCTCTCTAGCATCTTTTATTGTAAATTAGGCTTATTATTTAATTTAGGCATTTCATTTAAAAGAGATGTATGCGTGCGTATTTTCTAGCTATCATCAAAAATTCATCCAATGATGGTCAAATAATGGAGAAGAGCTTTACAACGTGACATAAATCTAGATGCACTCTATAGTCGCAGTGGTGGAGTAATGCATTCCCCTTAATCCATGCTCACACTAGACTTGACTGCACTCTACTGAGCGTCATTTATACACATGCGAACATGGGAGACTGGAGAACACAAATTCATGTGAAGCAATTTTGCATTCCGCTGCAAACAAGTTAACGCTGACCTGTTCTAGATTACAAATTTGCATGACCAGAAAGTGTACGTCCAACGAACGAAAGGTCAGATTGACCTCTTGACTAGATTCAAAGTACACAAAGATTAAATTGATTTTTTTTTTTTTTTTTACAGTTTTTCTCAATTGCTAAAACACTATAACCAGTCTTTTGAACTAAAATTTCAAAACTATAACGCCATTTCTCAAAAAGCACACCCATTTCCCTAAACATTAAACACTATTCCCTGCTTTGACACATGAGTTATATTTGGTGAACTGTTACTGCAAAACTCTACACACAAATCCCTACATTTCTCAGTGCTTACACCATGTGGTAATTTAGAAAGCACAAGCATTCAATATTGTTCACTCAAGTCTGCGAAGTTTGAGCTCAATTAGCACACAATTACCCAACTGGAAACACTAGGAGTCAAAATTTAGCACACACTAATCAGAATCTTCAATGGAGATAAAAGAGCCAAAGTCAGCTTACAGTGTTTCTCAGTCACTTTGGTGCATTTCTCAGATCAGAAATGAAATTGCCAAAACTACTTGTTCAACATCCACATCATCTAGTCTCTTGTGCACATCATAAAAAGCGTCTCTTTCTTCTGATCAAGTTGTGATTGCTTTGGCACATTCATACAACTGATTATATACATTTGTCTGCGGTTTCCTACATTATCAGTTGCTATTGTCATGTTGCTCAAAATGTATTATATATTTCTCTGTGCAAAAGTCTTACCCCTCAAAACATCAAGTCATTAGCTCATCGTATAAGTCATTACCTACTGTAAATGCAAAATTTTTGATCTAGTTGTCATAAACTGTCAATCATATATTCTACACATTTCTATTAGACTTTTTGTAAATTTGCCATGAATTATTCAAGTGAATCTTGACTTTCACTAATGAAGAATAATATAGATCAACCAATGATAAAGCAGTTCTCTGAAAAAGCTCAAAGGTACATTTCATGAACCTTCAATTGGAAAGCATATATAGACAGAGGACAACGCAGGAGTTACAAATTCTGACAGTGGGCTTTCTCATTTTTATTTTCACCTTTGTGCCCATATTTCCTTTTCTTTTCTGTTTCACAATGACGTTGTAATGCATTTTTTTTTTTTTGTCAGACCACTAGTACAAGTGTAACTTTGAATCCTATTCAGTCTTTTTCAATCAATATCCCACCTATAGTAATGTGTAATTTTGAAGAGGAAGAGTAGGAGGTGAAAGAGGAAGAGGAGGAGAAGAAGGAGAAGGATGATGACGACAACGACAACATGGAAGAGACAGGAAGGGCAAGGGAAAGAAGACAAGCAGTCTCATATATTTTAGTTGATGGGTGCCAGGGTTGGATTAGGCATGCAAGAGGATTTGACCCCTGCTGCCTGGCCAGGGCTAATTTAGCCTGTGATGCTGAAGAGGTTCTTTGGCCTGTTCTAGACCAAACACAGGATGTTGGGCAGAATAATTATTTTGTTGTTGTTTGCTGTTTTATTCTGTTTTCTACAGTACATTACTGTAAAGTAAGAAATAAAACACTTGCAAATACATACATTTGTTGTGTTCATCATGTGAAAAGTTTTTTTTTATTGTTTTAGTAGTATTGTTTTGAATTTATCTCATCAGTGTGTAAAACTGTATTGTAGTGTGAGTTTTTTTGAGGATTTGTGTGTCATGTCTGAGAGCAAAGTTTGGTTTTTCAGCAAGATTGAGTTGTTTTGAGTGGAGAGCTTCATTTTGACCTCAATATAGGAAGTTTGGGGAATTGAGTTAGGAGTTGTGGATTTGTGTTTAGAGTTTCGCAAATAAGAGGCATAATTTCAAGAAATGTGTTTAAGCAATTGAGAAAAACTGTAAATCAGAAGTGTTTTTGTTCTTTGTTAATATAGTGTGATCTATGGCTATAGAATGCTGTATCCTCCACAACCAAGAATTGACCATATGCACAGAGCATTCTTTAGAACTTCCGCATAATGATCCGCTGAAGCTCATTGTGTCACAGTCAGGCGGGGTTGAGGAGTGGAGAGATGGAGGAGGAGAACCGGAGTAGATGAAAAATGCAGTTTTATTAAACAAAACACTGAAACTAATACAAACAAACAAAAACCGTGAGCAAGCAATGATCACATGTAACAATACATCGACGGACACTGGGGAGTGAGCAGACACAGACTTTATACACAGAAACATGGGCGTGGTCACAAACAAGATAACAAGATGGCGAGGGGGAAATACAAATATGGGCAAGACTAAACCAAAAGGACTAAACCAAAAGGGGAAGAACAAGGACTAAACCAAATGAACTAGAAACATGGGGGGAAAAAACACTTGGAAAACATGACAGAACAGGACAAAACACAGACATAAACCTGACACATTGTATATGTGCTATATATAGATAGAAACTCTTGAAACTCCTCTGCTGCCTCGTTCTTTTTTTAGAAACTGAGAAAAAAATAATGGCAACATCGTAAATGATAGCCGCATGAACATTCAGTTCCGTATTATTTAACAACATATAATTTAAAAGCAGATTCTGGTAATCCCAGGTGAGCACCTGCATAGTTGTACATTTAAATGCTGACAGCTAAACACTATTATAACATGTTTAGGTTAGCGTTAGCTAGCTACTTCTCTTCAAGGACATCTTAATCGTATTCTTGATATCAGTCATGAACACATTTTTAAAATTGTGTAATATTTAAAAGCCTTTATTATTTTTCAACTCCACAGCTGTGCAATTAAATTCACTTCAAAGATTCACTTTTCATTCATAAAGGCGACATGAAAAAAAATGTCTTTGCATGGAAAATGTCTTTTTTAAGATGAAAATGACATGTAATTACCCATATAACCAGAAGGTGGCAGCAGAGGATCAATCATTGGCTGCAGATGCCATTTTAACTCCCTAGATTTTCAAGACATCTTGCTTTTCGATTTATTATAAAACGACTAGTATAATAAATTGTAGCATTTTTACCGCACTGAAGTATATAGTATAGCAAGTGCAGAAAGTCATTAAAATAAATAAATAAATACAGACAGACACAAACAGCCTATAAGGGTGAATTAAATACGTATATATAGTTCACGACAAATTAAATAAGTTAAATATTAATGAATTAAATAATGCGCTCAATATGAATTTAAAAGATGTAGTTATTAAATTATATAAAATATTTCAAGCTTTATCTTGAAATGTAAAGGCTATTAAATAGCCTATATTTAACCAACACAAACTTGTTACTGCTGTTACTCTGAATTTAGTCTGAATCATTTAATGCACAGCTCTTTTTTGACATCAGCTTGTCGGATGTTTTGTTCGGTTATTACTGTCAATCATAGAAATGACTCACGCATATTTAGCCGATTTAAGCGCATACTTTTTTTAAACTCACGTTTGTCATTTTTGAAATGGTATACATGGACGTTTGGTCCTCTTAGACAAACAAAACTTTTTTTTAGATTGTGAATGGATTATGCAGAGAAAACGAGCAAAGTACACTTGACTGGAAAAGACTTAGCTGGCTTGTCTAAAACAAGAAAGTAATCCGTGCATGGTCAATTCAAACTAGCCAGAAAGATGGGAAATTGCGGCATACAAAAATTATACCTAACGCTAACTTTTGTGTGTGTGTGTGTGTGTGTGTGTGTGTGTGTGTGTGTTTGCACTATTGCCTTATTTGCATATTTGCTTTTAGAGTATCAGGTGCAAAAACACAGACGGTTTGTGAATTTCCCCTGAGAACTATAAAAAGAAATGTTTCACATTATTGACATCACAAGAAGATGCTCTTCATTTGATATGAGTGCAATAGAAAGATCATACGTAATTAGTTACTACAGCAATGTCTACTTCAGGCAATCAGAGTTAACATTTGAAAAACAGCTCATTTTCAAATCACACGTACTATAATAACAGAAAATAGACCAATCTAGACTGTTTTTGACAATTTTGTTTTATTTCTTTTATCACATGGCCAATTTCATCAGTCACCTTTCCTTAACGTTCTGGAAAGTGTGGAAACGTTCTTGAAATTTTAGGTCACAGTCATGCAGTCACTGGGGTAGCTGTTGAATGAAGAACCAATAGAACTGCAGCAATCATTACCATAGGTTTGTATGAAAGAGAGAGAGCCACAGAGAGAAAATGAGACGTTAAATCTGAAAAGACTAGTTAAACATGTTTATACTAGTTTGTCTACACTCTTAAAAATAAAGGTGCTTTAAAAGGTTCTTCACAGCGATGCCACAGAAGAACCATTTTTGGTTCCACGAAGAACTATTCAGTCAAAGGTTCTTTAAAGAACTATCTCTTTCTTACCTTTTTACAATCTGAAGAACTTTCTTTCGCCACAAAGAACCTTTTATGAAACAGAAAGGTTCTTCAGATGTTAAAGGTTCTTTATGAAACCATTTAGACAAAAAAGGTTCTTCTATGGCATCGTGAAGCACTCTATTTTTGAGTGTATATGATGTACAACATAAATTTATTTTTAGACCCTTTATGTTATTATCACATAGTTATTTTCTTTCTGATATATTTTAGGAAAAATACTGCAAGCATTAATGCAAGATCTGCATTTCTGTGATAGTATTTCAATTTTGCGCATAAATAAGGATGTAAGACTAATCACTTCAAACGCCTAGTCATGCTGTCAATCATGACCAAAGTCTTAGATGCTATATAGTCTGACATAAAAAAACAGCCGCACAGTGTGCTTTGGCTTTTACATCCAACTGGGTTAATATCGTACAATCTGACAAGTAAACAATCGTAAATGACAGGGGGAAAAAATAAACGTATAGGGTGCACCGGGCTTTAGACACTTATGTTGGAGCAACTAACATGGAAACAATGACAACGGCTCCCCCACCCCCTAGTGTCGTGCTCGAGTGATGCGAAGCTCTTTGTTGTGCCTTGGTCTCGTAAGAACAATATTGTGGGAGCAGCTGTCAGATCTTGGGCCACGGAGGTTCGGTTACAGGGTGGCTGAATGTTCCAGCAGGTCAGTTCTGAGGGGGATTTGATGGGTGGTCACACGGCGGGATTCACATCCGCGCAACACCCACAGCATTTTCTGTTCCCCTATCATTCCCGATTCTACGCCCAGCAGCCTCCAGTAAGGGCCCTGAGCTCTGCCTTTGTGCTGATGTCATTTACAGACGCTGCCTCTCAGCGTGGCTAACGCTCAGCAGTGACGGGGAAATCAGACCCCATGAAGAGGGATTACTCCTCACGGTATTGTCCATGCTATAATGCTGGAGATGGGTGTCTGTTATCTACACAACGGCCGCATTTCACCCTGACAGGGACGCCTGGACTCCTTTCATTGTTTTGGCCGTGGAGCGCAACACGACCCCAGATGAGAATGCTAAAAGCAGCGTATCCAAACAGGAGGTGCCCCCTTTGAGCCACACTGGCTGATCTGATGTTGGTGCTATGACACCCACTGCTATCCCGACACTTCTGTATCACGGTTTAGCTAAGCTGAAGTGACTCTTTTAATAGCTGGTAAATGGAAATTCAATAATCATTGAGTTAACCTCTAGTCTTGGCTCTAAATGCCCAATTAAAACACTATTACGACTAAGCAATACTAATGATGAGTGTTTATTCAAGCTTGCAAAGGCATTCAAAGTTTTAGATGGAACCGTAGCCTCGTGTTTGTCCACCGTAGAAAATTTAGATACTCATTAGTTGGTTTTACTATGAATTTTATGCTGTTTTTCCATTTTCAAAAGTTTTTTTTTTTTTATTATACAGTAAATTTGTAAATGAATCAAATTTTTATGAATATATGCATTGCATGCAAAATTTTGATGTCGCTGTTGATTGCACTAGTTGTTCAGAAATATCTAGTTATCAATTATTACTTTTTTATTATTATTACTATTACTATATACTATTTATCTATTAACTATGAATTTTGTTTGGGTAATGGGTACAATTATGGATCTAAAATATGTTTGTGCCAATAAGGGATTAACCTGTGTTTTATAAATACTAATAAACAGTCAGGGTGGGGGATTGATTCTCCGATGCATCGCAACTCAACAATTCTGAATCGATTCTGAATATTTCAGAATATATTCTGAGCTTGTTTTTTCCTCGCATATGGCATGTGTGATGATGATCTCATCAGTAATTATCAAAAGGCAATAATGCTGAGGGAAAAAAAATATATATATATATATATATATATATATATATATATATATATATATATATATATATATATATAGTCTGTAAACTTTTGGATACTTGAACACTTATTTTAAAATGTAACGACGAATTTGCACAGCAGAAGTATTAATTTGGGGGAAAATTCAATAATCATTGAGTTAACCTCTATTATAACCTCTATAATTAAAACACTATTATGACTAAGCAATACTAATGATGATTCAAACTTGCAAAGGCATTCAAAGTTTTAGATGGAACTGTAGCCTCGAGTTTGTCCACCGTAGAAAATGTTGATATTCATTCATTGGTTTTACAATGAATTGTATGCAGTTTTCTGTTTCCAAAGGTTAAATTACCAATAAGGCATTAACATGTTTTATCAGTACTACACTGCAATTTTTTGTCTTGTTTCCAGCCAACATATCTCAAAATTCTTAATGCAATGTTTTCAGAAAAAAAAAAAAAGTCAAAATTAAGTGAGCAAAATAATCTGCCAATGGGGTAAGCAAAATAATATAGATGTCTGCTTGAAATAAGATTATTTTGCTTGTTTTAAGCAAAAACTCATTTAGTTTTGACTTTTTTTTCTTTCTTTTTTTTTTCATTTTTGAAAACAAGACAATAATTTTTAGACATTTTGGCTGGAAACTATAAAATACAGTGGTTGACATCTGGCATAGAGACCTTTTTTTAATTTTTGGAATACACTGCCAGTTCAATTTTATAAATATATAAAGCCAAAATGCTACCCTTTGTTACTTTTTTATTTGTTTGCATTTGTATTTGCACCATATAACAAGGAGACTCAGGACAGGCCTCTAAAAATAAATGTTATAATTTATAATTTAAAAATAAATAAATAAAGTATATAATGTTTTTGTGTGTTTATGTATAGTTAAAGTTGGCACCAGCTATTTATCATCAGCCGTTTGTTCAGGGACTAAAATAGCACTAGGTTTGTACAATTATTCTATATCTATTTGTACAATTATTCGATATGTGCATCTTGGGAAAGTTGCTCTCGGCAACCTCAAGGTTCCCATGGTGATGAGATGTCAGTAAGTGTCAGTACAACCTTGAACCTCGGAAAAGCAGTCAGCACTATATATGTTACGTTCCCTTGGTGACTATTTACAAGAATTGCACAGCTGACATCACTTGTTTTAGAAGACGCACATGTGAGTCTTTGACCTCCTGTAATGTGGGAATTGTACCACTGCAAGTGTTTAGTGGTTCACAGGTGAGAGATTCACAGCGGGACAAGTGCAGAGAAAAAAAGACGTTTTTGCTCGTTTCTAAGATACATCCACAGTCATTCAGAGCTTATCACTAAAGCAGATCATTTAAGAATATTTTATGCCATTTAATGATGGATAAGCATTATATGTGATGGGATCTCGGAAAACCCAACACATGGCGGTTGTGGCTAAGTTATCTTAAGTTATCTTAAGTTGGCTGATAGCTATGATTTTCAGGAATGGAATTTTGAGAAAAACTGGTTTAAAGTGAGACAGGTTTTAC
Source organism: Garra rufa (assembly GCF_049309525.1). NCBI lineage: Eukaryota > Metazoa > Chordata > Actinopteri > Cypriniformes > Cyprinidae > Garra > Garra rufa. The sequence continues at coordinate 38,490,338 of NC_133380.1, read as the reverse complement.
TTTCACTTTTTAAAATATTTTCACTATTTTCCACATTTCCAGATCGCATCACATCACGTCTTTTTTTTTAAGTCATGAATGTGTTGCAGTCTTTAGGTCAAATCGCTCAGTCATACATCAATGTGCATCCAATCTTTGTTGCAACTAAAATGTATTGCTATATTAGTATAATTCTAACTGTCTTAGCATAATGATAAAAAAAAATAAAATGTGTAAATCTGAAACCAAAACCAAAAATTTCACACATTCATTTAGTAAATAAAAATGAATAAATGCTATAGAGACGTACAAAAATAATAATAATACTAATAAAATTAAAAATGACAAAAATACAACACAATTACAATTACAAAGGAAAACAAAACAAATAAAAATAAAATTTCTAAATAGATAAAAATCTATATATGTAAATAGTTATATTATAGGCTGTTGTAAAAATAAATTCTACAGTATAATTAATCACCACTTCAGCTGTGTCTTGGCTGTGTTGGTGTGCTTGCATTATTATTACACAGAGTTTACTCTAGTAGTTTCCCTTTGCATGTAGAGTCTGTTAATGGTATTTCTCAGCATAAAATCAACAACTTGATTGACGATTTAGCAAAATGTGCACAAAAGTGTGCAAAACCATCTGACAAAGCAAAAATGGTATGACAAGAAATGGTGTAATAACAAGAAAAAGCCTATCTTAAAGAAAAGAAAAAAACTTTCTGGCTGTTAAAAGTAATTAAGAGCACTCTCAGAATGATAAAGGGGCTAATACTTCAATAAACTTGAAATGAAGGATGCAAAGAAGGAAGGAAGCAAGCAAGCAAGCAAGCAAGAAACAAAGAAACAAAGAAACAAAGAATGAAAGAATAAGAAAGAATAAAATAATAAAAAAGAAAGAAAGAAAGAAAGAAAGAAAGAAAGAATAAAAAAACAGAAAGAAAGAAAGAAAGAATAAAAAAACAGAAAGAAAGAAACAAAAAAGAAAGTAAAAAAGAAAAAGACAGAAAGAATAAAAAGAAAGAAAGAAAGAAAGAAAGAAAGAAAGAAAGAAAGAAAGAAAGAAAGAAAGAATAAAAAACAGAAAGAAAGAAACAAAAAAGAAAGTAAAAACAAAGAAAGAATGAAATAATAAAAAGAAAATAAGAAAGAATACAAAAGAAAGAAAAAGAAAAAGAAAGAAAGAAAGAAAGAAAGAATAAAAAAGAAAGAGAAAGAAAGAAAGAAAAAGAAAGAAAGAAAGAAAAAGAAAGAGAAAAGAAAGAAAAAGAAAAAGAAAAAGAAAGAGAAAAGAAAGAAAAAGAAAAAGAAAGAAAGAAAGAAAGAAAGAAAGAAAGAAAGAAAGAAAGAATAAAAAAGAAAGAAAGAAAGAAAGAAAGAAAGAAAGAAAGAATAAAAAAGAAAGAGAAAGAAAGAAAGAAAGAATAAAAAAGAAAGAGAAAGAAAAAGAATGAATAAAAACAGAAAGAAAGAAACAAAAAAGAAAAAGTAAAAAAAGAAAAAAGACAGACAGACAGACAGACAGAAAGAAAGAAAGAAAGAATAAGAAAGAATTAAATAATAAAAAGAAAATAAGAAAGAATAAAGAAGAAAGAAAAAGAAAAAAGAAAAAGACAAAAAGAAACAAAGAAAGAATGAAATAATAAAAAGAAAGTAAGAAAGAATAAAAAAGAAAGAAAAACAAAAAATAAAAAATAAAGAAAGTAAGAAAGAAAGAATAAAAAAGAAAAAGAAAGAAAGAAAGAACAAGAAAAAGAAAGAATGAATAAAAACAAAGACAAGAACGAATGAATAAAAACAAAGAAAGAAACAAAGAAAAAGTAAAAAAAAAAGAAAGAAAGACAGACAGAAAGAAAAAGAATGAGAAAGAATTAAATAATAAAAAGAAAATAAGAAAGAATAAAAAAGAAAAAAAAGAAAAAAGAAAAAGACAAAAAGAAACAAAGAAAGAATGAAATAATAAAAAGAAAGTAAGAAAGAATAAAAAATAAAGAAAAATAAAAAAAATAAAAAAGAAAGAAAGTAAGAAAGAAAGAATAAAAAAGAAAAAGAAAGAAAGAAAGAACAAGAAAAAGAAATAAAGAATAAAAAGAAAAAAGAAACAAAAGGAAAGAAAGAAAGAAAGAAAGAAAGAAAGAAAGAAAGAAAGAAAGAAAGAAAGAAAGAAAGAAAGAAAGAAAGAAAGAAAGAAAGAAAGAAAGAAAGAAAGAAAGAAAGAAAGAAAGAAAGCTGTCTAAAAAACTTTGGGTCCAACGATGAACTTGTACCTGAATGCAGGAAAGAGAAAGCATTGAAGAACTGTTGGCAATCCCACCTCATCCGTGAAACGTGGTGATGATATAGCTGTGGGTTTATTATGTATCACTGCCACTGGAACAGTCACTGCTGGACAGCAGGAGATGAATTCTGGATAAGAAAACAAAATCATATCTGCTCAAATCAAACCAGATACTTTTACAGTACTTCACTTTGCTGCAATAGAGTGACAATATATATACACCATGTGCCAAAGCAATTAGCCATTTACAGCTTTATATATCAATCAACTGAATGTTGGTTTTGTTTTTTACGTACATTGGAATGTGTGCTGTTTATTTATTTTTTCGGTTTTTTTTTTTTTTTTTCACAAAATAATAACTACCATGCATTTTTTCCATGATACACAGAATGCACCCACTAAAATGCCCCCAAAACCTAAATTATTTTTTTATTATTATTTAATTTCAATTTTAAATATAATTAAATGTATTTATATTTAAAAAGTACTTTTTTTTTACGTTTAAATACGAAACTCACAAAAGTTATTTAAAAGCAACATTAAAGCATTTAATAATAACTTAATAACTTTCTATGTATATAAAATAACTTTTGTAAATATTATTTGACTCTGATTTTTGATTCCGAGCAAAAAATAAATATCATACATTCTCTCCAAATTTACAGATGACACCCACTAAAATGTCATTCAGTGTAAAAACTATTTGTGACATATTAAAAATACAAATGACTTTCACTCCAAATACTAATTGTTGTAATTCTACATTTTTAAAAAATACATTTGCCCCTTATCCTAGGTTTTGCCTATTTGTAAGAATTTTTTAAAAATTTACATTTATTTTTAATTTATTTAAAACACAATAAAATTTAATATGCTCCCTTTTTCATTTATATATTTTAATATGCACAAGTCAGAATTTTTACATAAATATTGTGTTACATGACAATATAACATTAATTCAACCAATTTTCGACATTTTCGAAATTTTCCAAAAACGCATTTGAAACCTTAAAAGTAGACACTTTACTTACATTTAATGTGCTTTCTATGGGCAGAAAGTCAATTTTGTAAACTTTGTAAAACGCTTATCTATAAAAATCCATCCAAAACAATTTTTTTCTTGCTTCATTAAAGACAATTAATGCATTGTAGTTTTTTTTTTTTTTTTTTTTAAATTGCACTCTTCTCTACTCGGCAACTTTAGAGACCAATCTGCAACATCTATCTCTCTCTCTTTCTCTCTTTTTTTCTCTCTCTCTCTCTCTGTTTTATTTCATCACCTTCCCTCTTACGAGAGAGTTTTCTCATGAACACTTTTTCTCTGTCATTTTATCCCCACACGACCCTGGCCACGTCTGGCACTCATGCTCTTTTTTTAAGCTAATGATGAAATAAGCAAGCGTAATTAAAAAACATATTGAAAATCATCCCAATGTTTCTCTAGGTGACAATGAGAGAGGTGAAGTTATTATACTCTTCCCCTCCTGCAGTGAAGGGGGAAAGGTATGGACACTTAAAACCAGCAAGACATGCCATATTTGTTGTTCTTCTGTTGGTTTTTTAATTCGCCTGCGTCTGATTTATTATCTGCTGTAGGTGGGGAGCGTTTTTCTCTGTCAGGGCCTGTTGGTCGGCTGCTCTAGTTCTTTATTGCATCCTTGCGATCACGAGTTCATGAGATTTCGCTCTGGCTTCCCAGACTGCGGCGGGTCTCATGTGTTTCCCGCCATTCTTTTTTTGTTATTTTATTGCAGCTCTGTTTAAGTGGAATTAATGCAAGCTTCTCAAATCATCTTGTCAGTGGTCTCCACAGACCAGGCCCATGTTATGAAAAAGTTTATACCACTAGTAAAAAAGACTCCATATAGTTAAAGCAAGAGTTCACCCAAAATTAAAATTTTGCTTTTAAATAATAACATTTCGGATTTGAATGACATGGAAGTTGATGGAACATAATTTTTTGTCTCAAAAAAACTGCTTTGGCTTTAAAAAACCAAGAGTGGAAATATGTGGATGCTATAACCCAGCCAGATTTTGTTTTCAACTAATAATGCTAAAATGTTTCTAATAATGTTTCTTGAGCACCCAATCAGCATATTAGAAGGATTTCCTAAGGACCATGTAACACTGAAAACTAAACACTGAAACTAAATGTAAATCATTAAACATCTTCAAAACCTTGTCTTTGCCTTACCATAAAATCATTATAGTAAGCCTATAATAAGAATTATTTACAGTTATAAGCTGTTGAATCTGCATACTTTAGCATTTGTTTATCCTTATTAACGTCATATTCGTGAATAATAGAAGGCCAGGTTACTACTATATGCACAACAACGAACCAGAAAGTTGAAAAAAGGGAAAGCGACAGTACCCATAATAAAACACAAATCAATATGCTCTCCATATGTGACCCTGGACCACAAAACCAGTCATAAGGTTACATTTGACAAAACTGAGTTTTATACATCATTTGAAAGCCCAATAAATAAGCTTTCTATTGATGTATGGTTTGTTAGGATAGGACAATATTTGGCCGAGATACATCTATTTGAAATCAGAAATCTGAGGATGCAAAAAAATCAAAAAGACTGAGAAAATTACCTTTAAAGTTGTCCAAATTAGGTTCTTAACAATGCATATTACAAATCAAAAATTACATTTTGATATGTTTACAGTAGGAATTTTACAAAAAATCTTCATGGAACATGAACTTTACTTAATTTCTTAATGATTTTTGGCATAAAAGAAAAATCAAAAATTTTGACCCATACAATGTATTTTTGGCTATTGCTACAAATATACCCCAGCGACTTAAGACTGGTTTTGTGGTCCAGGGTCACATATAGTATCACATTTGCTGCATTGACTATGTTCACAAAACAATATGTTGGTAATAATTACAATCTCTAAACCAGTTACTTCTTTGGTCTATGGCTATGTTCACACTGCGAGCCTTAGTGCTCAATTCTGCTCCTTTTTTTTTTTTCATAACTGTTCACATTTGTGTTTTAAATGTGGCCAATATAAGATTTCCAGTGTGACCAGGGGCTGTTTCCAGTTCAATTAAATTAAATTTTACTTAAGTACAAGTACTGGTCAAAAAATCTACTCAAGTAAAAGTAAAAAGTAACTCATTTAAAATTTTACTCCGAGTAAAATTTACTGAGTAATTTTTTTTTTTTTTTTTTGAACAACAGGGGTGGGTGGGGGATTCTAGTATAGTTCAAAAATGACAAGGGGATATAAATCTCAACCTGGTTGTTTTTAATTGAGGAAACAACTTTACAAATTAAAGTGCAATAAAAACAAATAAATAAAATACAATAAAAACAAATAAAATAACCATATAAAACATTTAGGGAAATAGTCATTTTAGTGCAAATGATCCCATAAAACATTAAATATCACAACCACTGAATGTGGCTCATATATCTTAAAACGATGTCATTAAATCTTGGGAACAATACTTTAAAGGTAGTCGTTTTTTGTCTATGTTTTTGTTTATTTGAACAACATATTAAAAAAGTATTAAAAAGTTTGTATTTATGAAAATTTTGATTCAAATTTGTCAGATCTGCAAGTTATCAACATAACACCACAGACACTAATAAAGTGTGACACATGAAATTGTCAGAAATTTAGCTTTAAGAAAATGAATAAGAAAGAATGTACTCACCATGCACCCCTCAGATCAAACAGCACCTGCAATGACCTTTACTCACAGGAAGTAGTCCAAATAGACTTCCTCCTTTTCTTAAAGGGGCAACATCCATTGTTGTAACAGCAAAGACATGAATTTGGAACTTTTTTAAATTTTTATTTCAAACAATTTAATAAAATTGTACATGTTAAATAAAATCTATATTTACAATGTAACCACTTTGTGTTAAAAATGTTTTATTGTTGGAATTACATTTCATGATACCTTTCTGAGGTATGGCAGGAACATCTCTCAAACTCAATTAAATATGTATTTTGAAACAAAAATGTAACTATTAACAGTGTGCACAAATTCTGTTTACACTATAGAATACGAATATTTTATGATTTATTGGTATGTAAAGTTTATTTAAACTGTTGTAAAGTAGAGGTACACTTTTTGCCACCACAAATGAAGAATATGACCCAGTTCAGTGGAATTAAGAATCATACTTAACAATGCTCTTTCTAAACACACCAAGCAATAGTGACTGAGCTTAATGACAATGACAATCACATCGAAAATGTTTTAAAGACAGTCGGTTTCCTTTAGAGATACAGTGATATATAAACACCCACTCCACGTTTTGATTTAAAAAATGTGCAGCGCTCGTGTTTATTCAACGAAGTCAAAGCCTTTTGGAAAAACTATTTGTGGTGGTCAGTTTTCATATTGCGGCAGGCTGCAAATAAATAAATGCATGGGAAACATATCCCACAACGCAACAACCTGAGCCTAACTTCAGTCTACTCATAACCTTAACGCACCTAAACTGCGTTTGTAGTCGGCGCCACTAGCCAGACCGATAAACAAACACAGACCAGAAATTAACTTCAGGTCAGGTGCGTGTGTAACAGAGGCCAGCGGTAGGTGCTGCACAGGTAAACCTCACTCCCCTGATCTCAAGAGGCACACTAGCGACAGACGTAAGAGGCTACAGTTCAAGACCCGCTTGGAACGGGTGCGAGTAGGACCTGGGTGAAGGGGTTACATTGGTGCCATGACCTGGATAGGAGTGGGGTTTAGTGGGGGTGAGTGTAACAGAAGCCAGCAGTAGGTGCTGTGCAGGTAAACCTCACTCCCCTGATCTCAAGAGACGCATTGCACTAGTGGTGGCAGTCTTTTACGGTTGTGGCTGTTACATTGGTGCCGTGACCCGGAAGGGAGTGAGGTTTAGGAGAGTGAGTCTAACAGAGGTCAACGGTAAACTTCCCTCCCCTGATCTCAAGAAGTGCACTAGCGACTGACGCTAGAGGCTGCAGTATTTAGCCTCCTTGTTAGTGTGCCCGCCTCCCATGCCGGAGACCCAGGTTCGAGATTCGCTCGGAACGGGTGCGAGTAGGACCCGGGTGTAGGGGTTACACATGCACCAGATGAAACCTTCTGTAACTGTTCAGAATGCAGTCGCATCTGACCTGTACCACATATGGAAGTGGCACGAATAGGAATTTAGATCAGATTCCATGTGGTTTGTGCTCTTCACACTGTCATGAGAAACACAGATCTGAGTCACATATAAGCATGCAATTTGCCTGTAGTGTGAACGTATAGCCTATTGTCTGTTTCCACTGTTATCTGACATAAATATCGATTGGTTACTAAGTCCCTGCTGAAAAAAACAGCATATGCTGGTTAGGTATGTTTTGGTGCTGGTTTTAGCTGGTTTATGCTGGTCCTTTGCTGGTTTATGCTGGTCCTTTGCTCGTTTATGCTGGTCCTTTGCTGGTTTATGCTGGTCCTTTGCTGGTTAATGCTGGTCCTTTGCTGGTTTATGCTGGCCTTTTGCTGGTTTATGCTGGTCCTTTGCTGGTTTATGCTGGTCCTTTGCTGGTTAATGCTGGTCCTTTGCTGGTTTATGCTGGCCTTTTGCTGGTTTATGCTGGCCTTTTGCTGGTTTATGCTGGTCCTTTGCTGGTAAAAGGACCAGCATAAACCAGCTAAAACCAGCATCCCTGCACAAAAACATACCTAACCAGCATATGCTGTTTTTTTCAGCAGGGATTAGACAGAGTAATTTCAGCCTTGCTAATGTTATTTTAAAACAGTTGATTTTACTGCTTACCTGCTCAGAAGACATATCTTTTAGATATCTGTTCTTTGCAACTGGAAGTCTGTTTTGATGTTGTTATTAATGATATTAATAATATTCGCCCAGATAAGCGGTCAATCCAACCCTGATAAGCGGTCAATACAACACTTTCCATTGACTTCGTATTGCGGAAAGCTACCTCCTTGTCAATTCTGACTTAGAGCAAAAAACAGAACAATGTCTAAAAGCTGCTATGTGACAAGTTTTGTTTTTATAAGCTGTTGACCCCAAAAAGCAAGCATTTAAGGACAAAAAAGTAAAGTGCAACGTGTCATATTGCTATGCACACTGGAGGGAAACGTAATCAACAAAGGATTATTTCAACCTGAGAGAAGGAGATATTTTGAGAAACTAAATTTTATTGGTCTATGTCAGTGCCCCTTTTCCTTATCTTTTGTTGGAGAAATGATCCAACTGAATGGCCGTCCAGTGTGAAATACCCTGACATCTACAACTATTTGATCGAATCACCAGGTAACAGCATCATTTAATCTACCTAACAATGATCAAAACACATAACTTAGCTTCAACCCTTAATGTATGTAAAATTAATCACTCGGCTTTATGAAAGTTAGAGGGAAGCAGGGGTGCAGTTGATTACTAAAATAATGGGACAAGTTAGCTATTTGAAAGCTTATATTAGCATTCTACTTTTGTGTCCTTAAACGCTTGTTGCAATTGTCTTTTTTTAGCATGTTTACTGTATACCTACATAGCAGCTTTTAGACATTGTTCTGTTTTTTTTTTTTTGTTTTTTTTTTTTTTTTGTTTTGTTTTGGAGTCAGCTTCCTACAATACAAAGTCAATGGAGAGGGTTGGAACACTCTGTCTCTATCCCCCTTTTTTCCCATAATAGTAGGTGTGGCCATTTGTGAATTTAATGTGTCTGGCTTCTGGTCTCATCCGTGTCCTGCTATTTTTATCTGCACAAAACTCCTAGTTTATTATTGCTGCTTATATTGCAAACTGGTGTGTGGGTTATTATCTTAATTATGAACACAATGGTTTGTATTGCAAACAGTTTTACCACTTACTGCACTTAAATAACAGATATTCTTCTCGTTATTTCTGTATGGTGGCTTCAGAACCAGAAGTCTAACACATTACCAGTAAACAGCTTACTTCCACATTGAAAAATGAGGTGGATAAAACTCTTATAAAAGGGTATAAAAATCTTACTACTGTTTCCCCTAAAGAACCAGAAGATAAAGTCAAGATAACTTTTCATTATAATTATGGACTACATTGACAAGAGTGATGTAAAAGTATTCACCATGAAATTTACACTGGTGATGTGTGAAAACATATTTCACAGTAAATTATCTAATTTTCAGCAGGTAAAAAAAGTGTTTACAGCAAGAAAAAAGTGTTTTAAAGCTTGTTGTTTTTAGGGTTGTTCCGACTCCGATACTAGTACTAGTAGTTCCGATACCACAAAAAAATTCTAGCATCGGTATCGGCAAGTACTTGAACCCACGTACCGATCCGGTACCATTTTCTTAAACAAGACCTAGTTATGCCCGCTAGCTTTGCTTAACGCTGCAAATCGGAAGTCAATTCTTCTTCGCTGCTCAGATTGCAAACACCCCTGATAGCACATGTACATCTCGGAGACGTCTATTTGATGTCTGTATTTACATCTGAAAGACATCTGCAAGACGTAGTTTGCTCATCTGCAATACATCTATTGGACGTTTCCTATCAGATGTCAAATTAGACGCCTATTAGATGTCTTTAAGATGTTTATGAATTAGAATGTATTTAAAACTGACATCTTACAGACGTCTGCCGAGGTTTGTACAAAGCAGATACTTTCCAGATCAAGAGATCTTTAACAGACATCTTGCAGACGTATGTGTGTTATCTGGGACAGTGCTGTGTTGCAACAAGCAGCCACTGTTTAGAGCAGAAATTAAGAAATACAAACATGCTTGCAGTATGTTTGCAGTTTGGCAGTATTTCAGACTGGACCAACCAGCCAGTAAAATGGTGACATGTCTCATATGTAGAGCCCTATGATTTCCGCGAAGCAGAAAACACGGACGGAATTGCAGAATCCAGTCATAGAAACAGAATTTACATGTCACGGAATTTGTCAAAGTTTGGATGAATTAAATTAAAAGTAGGTCACTTAAATCAAATCACAATATGGACTAATATTTGTAGATACTAAGCTGCAAAATGAATATTTAAATATTAATTCTGCGTGTTTCTGTGTTAATGAATGGTGCAGATGCGTGGTTTTGTTTACTACTCATACTGAAGCACGCTTGACACTTGACCACCGCGGAACATCTCTAGTTGTTTTGTAGAACATCACAGTTATATATGATATGAGAACAGATAGGGAGTACGTGTTATTTAAAGGGGTCATCGGATGCCCATTTTCCACAAGTTAATATGATGCTTTAGGGTCCCAATGAAAAGTTTGTAATATACTTTGATAAAAAATTCTGAATGGTTGTGTAAAAAAACACAAAGTTTTACCCGGTAAAAAAAGCTCTTTTCTCAGCAACCGTAAGTACATGGCCCTTTATATTAACCTCTACTCACCCCGCCCCTCAGTTCTGTGGGGCGTGTCATCACATCCCACATGGGGTGTTGCCTAGACAACAGTTGAGGGTATTATTTGGGGAAATAATGGTAGCGGAAGGCTTTGAAGACATCTGTGCAACCATATCAATTTGGACCCGGAACAAGATGACAACTGCGAAGAAGTTCAGCAATTACGGCTTGAACAGGGCGTTTCTGAATGTTTAGTAAACTTATTGTCACTTTGATTTATATTTGTATGTACTGGCAGGGTAGCGTACTGAGAGAGATACAAACATGATGTGTTTACTGAGGCATAGCTGATTGAACAAGAGCAAATAAGTGATCGGTTAACATAACTCACCCTGTCGTAATATCGAAATACATAAATGTGAGTAGTTATGGTCTTTACTTGTATGCAGTTATGGGTTGTAAACACTATTTTGCAGGTATTGCGTTAAAGTTACCATTCTTAATGCAGTTATAATTGATCCAAAATGATTCAAAATAATTGTACATGACATCTTATCATCTCATTAACAGACACATTTTAAACAATCTAGCATTACAAAGTTAAGCTTAATGTAGTTTTAAGACGGATTTACATAGAGAAGACGACATAACCCTGTTCTCAGAGAGTGTAAGTTGCACTTTCATTCATCATGAAACATGCTTACTTTTAGCAAATTATTAGAAAAGGCGATTTGCAAAGACTCATAGAAAGAGAAATTACACTCACTTCTGGTGAAGATAAAGCAGGAACATGAATAGTTGGTACAGAACCGTTTTTCAGAAGCAGCTTCCTAGCAAAAACTGCTTTATACTGACCCTCATTTATAAAGCAGTCTGCAAAGCACCCAACAACTGTACTCCACACTCGCTTAGGCAACATTCTGCTCCATAGATAATTTGAGAACGGCTCGATATAAGAAGGGGCAAATTATTTTACTAAATTAAAAGAAAACTACTGGGTGGATCTTTGTCATTCTAGGGTGGTTGAGTACACACACTCTTAACACACATTTCAGTTCAAATAACTTGTAAAAGTGCATGTGGCACCCAATGACTTAGTTACTCTGCTCAGAACACCACATCTTTTTTTTCCATCAAATGTATTCTAACCAGTTAGTTGAATAAAAAAAATATTTTTTTATATTTAAAATTACCTCAAGTTAGCATCAGGTAGCTAGTTAGCTAGCCAGTTTGCATCAGCTAACAACATTTTTCAAATACGCTTCTATAATATTTTTAATTTTAAGCTGAAACTGCTTGTACCTTGATTTTGCTGTAAATGTATAAAGCAAATTTGTCAGACTGGGGGGCATTTTACCCCACCTGTGGGGCAAAATGTCCCCTTGGTACTAATTTCATTTTCTGAGTGTCTATTTATGGTAAGTGTGAATAGTCCGCATTTTACAATTAACTCCGTCCACCAACGTGTGATTGGGATAGTCAACATTACAAAAGACGGATGCCAATTACCAGCTCCAGTAGCATAGATACTTTAGATAACAGAAAAGCATTTATTTTCAATAGAAATTTAGGAAATCAAAGACTATCAAAAAGTTGAAAATGAAGCGAGGGTTAGGGTAGGTGTAGAAAGGGATTTATTGTCCCAAAAAGGTGACATAAATTTAATTAAAATTATGATTTACACTCAATACCTTATTATTGCATACTGTTTTATAATGTACTAAAATGGTGAGGTGCAGATAATTGCCACTATTCGCAATAAGTAGTATAAACAGCAGAAAATCCTGCTTTTTACTATTAATTGTAGTGAAAATGACATCAATTATAAACCAAGTATAAAAATGTCCTGAGTTTTCATGTTATTAGATTTGTAATTAAAGGCAGCGGCTATTTACACAGATGCAAATAGCATCTGTTGCTATATACGCTTAGTTTAAATAGCATCTATTGCAATTTCAAATCTAATCTAATAACATGAAAACTCTGGACATTTGTCATACTTGGTTTATAATTGATGCGTTTGTCACTAAAATTATTCTGGATACATTCAACTTTGGTTTCACAGAAAAAAAATTCAACAGTCTGTAAGTTACCTGTACTGTAACGTACCTGAGCAAATGGCAATAAATGGCTCTAAAATAGCTCTAACTGTGGATTTAATTGATTTAATTAGAATGACTTTTACATACTGTGCACAGGCATTTATATCTGCTATGTATTTCCACAGGTTTTCAATTTCCACAGACGCGTGTGTCAAACCTCCCAACACAACGGCGTCTGGCCGTGTTGCTTTTAAATTTCCAGGCAGGTTATGTGTGTCAGAGCACTCATAAAGGCACATCTTGGGCCCTGAAAGCACCCACACTTCACCACTGAAAATCAACTCAATGTCTTAGCAATTAGCCACAATCTATCTGATTAAGGGACGCGTGCTGTGAATAGGAGGAGTCGTGTATTTTAGATCTTGTCGTGCTAATTAGGTTCCTCAGCCCGTAATGGCCATTTTGATAGATGAGAACTGAGCCGTCCTACACCTTGAATGTCAGTATGGCAGCTGAAGTCAAGCTTTTATCTGAATTAGTGTAACAGTAGAGGCTACAGGCACATCTAGACCTTCATTAGCAAGCCGACATACAAATACTCTCAATTAGCCTGCAAAGAGGACGAGACATGGCAAGTGAATAAAGCCAACAGAGGAAGTTTCGCTGCGGCCCTAGGGCTGATATTACTCTGGTGTAATTACGATCATTAGCTACGTATTTACTTTTTTTTTTTTTGTTAATCAAGTTTCTTTTTTGTCATCAAATTTGTTTGCACTTTTGCAAGCTTTTACCATCATTTCTTTTTTTCTGTATTCTGAGACTGATCTTTTAATTCCAAGGAACTCCAAATCTTTGCGCGTTGACACAATTGCTGGTGGAAATGAAGCTTCACTTATTTAAGTGCTTTATTTAATTAAGCTGCCATTTAGAGTGGTCGATTGTTCACATTATGCAGTAGTCATTCACCATAAAGGCTTTTAACAGTCTTTGTTTATTGTGTCCCTTATTACTAAACATAACAAGGTGTAAGATTATATTAGAGCATAATTGAGCTATAACAGCAGCACTAAGGGGCACTGAGATACACTGATGTTTAAAAGCACAAATTGATGTATATAATGCAATATAATAAAGTGGCATTTCGCTAGACTTCTGAGCTTTATGGTTAGTTTAAATGTGTTGCATTAAAATTAGCCACAAATAGCTTGAAATCCAGCAAAGCAGATTTATAATATCTTGAGGAACTGAGTTTTGCAGTAATGGATGTCAGTAAATTTTGCCTTGGTCAGGTTTGGATGTATTACACATTTGTACTTATAAGTGTTAAGCTGAAAACAATTTATCCTGAAACTGCACATTTGTTTGTTTATTGTTTGATTGATTGAGTGTTTATTATCTTTCTTTCTGGGAATCTCAGTAAACACCAGTGGAAATACAAATCATGCTCGAATAGTCAAATAGTGGAGGAACCTTGATGCAATGGACAGGGAATTCGACTACGTAGAATAATTTTCTACATAGTCTAATTTGGCTAATTTTACTAGACAAATTAGACCAAATAAAGGTGCTTCACGATGCCATGGAAGAAACTTTTTTGTCTGAATAGTTCCATAAAGAACCTTTAACTCACAAACGGTTCTATGTGGCAAAAGAAGGTTCTTCAGATTATAAAAAGGTAAGAAAAGATGGTTATTTAAAGAAACTTTGATTGAATGGATCTTTGTGGAAACCAAAAATGGTTTTTCTATGGCATTGCTGTGAAGAACCTTTTTAAGCATCTTTATTTTTAAGAGTGTATGCACAGTAGAATTCAACTATGCTGTGTGTCTGTCTTTCCTAATGTCTAATTGCAGCAGGTATGGAAACCGAATATAATCTGTTTTCAATAATTGGCAGAACCCCCCGTCTCTGCTCAGTTGTTTACCAGTAGCAAAGTTTGCTGTATGTTTGATTTATAGCAATTGTTGTTTTAGCTGTGACCAATAAAATACTGAATCTTGCTATGAGGAAATAAAGGTCTGACTCTTTAGGAGCTTAAATTGCTGTAATATTGGTACAAAGTGACAAGGTCACATCACAACAAAGGTACAGAAGTGCATGTGCTGCCCAAGTGTAACTCTTGGGTGCACTTTGCACTACAAGCAAAGGTATTTCTCCCCACCTCCCCCTTTACTTCCTGCAAATGAGAAAGAGATGTAGTCACTCCCCAACTGTGAGTGAGTGGCTGTTGAAATGAGAAATACTCCCAGTCGCCTCTCAGAGACGGACACAGCAGGCCACATGACATCACTTAACGAAAATGCATCGCCTGCCACAAAACAGAACAATTCAGTCAGTGTTAGTTCCCCTGGCAAAACTCAAGAGGTTTACTTTAACATTTGTAGTAGTACTTTGAGGCTTTCGTTGGGATTATAACAAGTGCTTTTGTTGTTCGTTTTCTGGTTTTAGTAATTTTAATAGCAAAAGCAAAAAATGAATTTCAGGGCTTTTTCATTAAGCGGCTGCTTTATTTATAAATCATTTTAAATGATAAATTAATATATAGTTTTATATTAACCTTTATGCGTTTTTGAGGTTGTGTGCAACCCCAAATGACATTTGCTGAAATTTCAATAAGCAAATAATAAATGTTTCCTTCATCGAAATTGCACCATGTTCAGGTTTGACTGTAATAATGTGGCATAGTTGCAAAAACTGTTACTAAAGTTATAAAAAGGATGTATACCTGTGTGGATATGGCAAATGAGCCATTAAGTTGTTTTCTGTAGTCATTTAGTGGCTGTAGTTGAAATTGTATTTTAATTTTAAGGTGAGACACTGCAGGTAAATAGGGTAAAAAAAAAATAACTAATAGTTATCACCTTACTTACCCAGTTAATTGATTACAATGATAATTGCAAACATTTTTTGTGTTACAAGTTTTTAAAAATGTTAGGTTTAAATATACAAATAAGGCATTTAATTGAATGAAATATACACTAATTTGCATACATTTCTAATACAAAAATCTAAACAATGGATGAAGTCAGTTTCAAAATTCTTTTTTTTTCACATATTAGAGTCAAATGTTTTTACAGAGGGGATTTTGGGTATCTCATTTTGTCACTCTATAATTAAAAAAAAAAACTTAAAACAGACAGAAAACAATTATTTTTTTACCATTTTTGGGGGAATAAAATGTATAAAATCAAGCTAATTATATATGAACAAATCCTCAAAACCTTCAGAATATAGACGGGAATAAAAATTTAATGTTTGGTGTGTTTAAGTGCTACTGAAGTGGAGATATATGGCTCAGTTTAGGTGAAAATAACTCATTTTCGAGAAAACAGTCTTTAAAAAGATGGATTGTAATTGGAATGCATTGACACAAATAGATCAAGTGCTATAAAAGAAACACTTAACAGTGTCTTTTAGGTGTTTTCATTCCACTAGTCTGAAAAAAACACTTTATGAAACACCAAAAAGTCTTGACAGGTGCATGAAAAAACAGTGTTTTTGCCTGCAATGTCTCCCCTTAAAAGTGTTAGTTCAATCTCTTAATAAATTATTACATATTTTTCATTTTATCACCATGAATGAAACATGTAGAAATGTAGATCTTCTTTAAAATGAATTTAGCATAAAATGTTGCTATTTTATATAATGTATATATTAAAATGATTACAAATTAAGAAGGAAATAAATAAAAATAAAAATTGCACAACTGTGCCATGAAAACGTTAATAAGTGATTAATACTAAGTTTGTTACAAAAGCCCAGGTTCTTGGGAGACCCCCAGACATCCTGAGTGTAGACCCTAAACCACGTGTCAACTCCGCTACTTCACTTTTAAAAATAAAGGTGCTTTAAAAGGTTCTTCATAGTGATGCCAAAGAACCATTTTTGGTTCCACAAAGAACCATTCAGTCAAAGGCTCTTTAAAGAACCATCTCTTTCTTACCTTTTTATAATCTGAAGAACCTTCTTTCGCGGCAAAGAACCTTTTGTAAAACAGAAAGGTTCTTCAGATGTTAAAGGTTCATTATGGAACCATTTAGACAAAAAAAGGTTCTTCTATGGCATCGTGAACCCCCTTTATTTTTAAGAGTGTATAGGGCCACTGTCCTGCAGAATAGTCCTGCACTTTAGTTTGGGGACCAATTCATACCATTAAATAACTTTTAACAAGGACTAATAGTTAATGGTATGAATTGGTCTTCAAACTATAGTGTGACCATTTATAATATGTTTCATTTGTTTTTGTTTTTATGGTTTAGTTTTAGTGATTATTGATCATTGTTAAAATGGTCCTATTAGTGTTCTCTTTGTTTTTAGGGAGGCCCAGTTAAGAATGTTATTAATGATATGTCAGTTGTTGTATTTGTGCGTGACCCTGAAGTGTGTGCTGTTCATGCAGAATAGTGAATTTTCTCTTCTGACATCCTTCAAACTCCCACTAGCTGCCCTATACATACCCGGACACCTCCCCCATTCTTTAGAGCACTCTCTCATTTTCTTATTCTCCATCTATTTGATGTTACAATGTGACTTCTATAACAGCAGCTCTATATAAACATACATTCCAGGCGTTTCTGTGTGTATGTGTGTGTACGTCTGTGAATCTGTGTGTTATGAGCTGACTGAGGGGTGTAACCTGATCCATGAGGTGCTCTTTCCGTGTGTAAATGAAAGGAGGGAGATCTCTCTCTCTCTCTCTCTCTCTCTCTCTCTCTCTCTCTCTCTCTCTCTCTCTCTCTCTCTCTCTCTCTCTCTCTCTCTCTCTCTCTCTCTCTCTCTCTCTCTCTCTTTCCTCAGATTCAAGCTCAAACCATCATCCTGTTTGGTATGTGCCAGGTTGTTTCCTCTCATAAGAACTACAAGGTCACAGCAATTTCCCAAAGTCAGAACTGAGGTCAACAATACTCTACCTTCTTATATCATTTTCAGATGGCAAGAAAAACAGGGACTGGAGGTAAATTGTAGGCAGAGGAATATATATAACAATCTGTGAGTATCATACAGAATGATACAGAATTGTTGAGGACTGAAATAGTGATTTACTATTAATATAAAATTACTATTCTAACTGGATGAGACACTTTTAAGCTAAATCCCTGGTGGACACACATGATGTGTTAATTGCTGCTAACACTCTTAAAAATAAAAATGCTTCACGATGCCATAGAAGAAAGTTTTTTGACTAAAAGGTTCCATAAAGAACCTTCAACGTCTGAAGAACCTTTCTGTTTCACAAAAGGTTCTTTGTGAAAGAAGGTTCTTCAGATTATGAAAAGGTAAGAAAGAGATGGTTCTTTAAAGAATCTCCAATTCAATGGTTCTTTGTGGAAGCAAATATGGTTCTTCTATGTCATCGCTGTGAAGAACCTTTTAAAGCACCTTTATTTTTAAGAGTGTAGCTCAATCCAATAATTAATAATAACAAACATATTTTTTATTGAGCACTGCTGTCTTTTATAATATTGCTAATTCTATTTTTACAATCAACGAACCAAACAAGGCATCATTTGAAGTATTACTTTCATGATTTTTATTTAAACCCTTAATTGTCACTCCCATTTTTGAGGTGAAAATGAAGGATTCAAAATTAAATTTTTATAATTCATGAACAAAAATATTTTGTAATACGATTTTGATGTACATTTTCCATGTTAATTCAGTGTCTGATTTTAAAATGGTTTTCAAAGGATGAATTTTGAGATTTTAAGTTTTTAACTGATATATAATTTCTTATGATTTCTAAAGTGTGATAGGGAAAAAGGCAACAAGGAAGTCTGTGTGTGACAAAGGACAGAACTCTTGGAGCCTTAGACCTTTCCAACGGTAAATAGTTTGTCATGATTAAATTAGGATTTATTTGTAAAATGGTGAAGTAAAGTTGGGCGTCCCCAAGTGGGGACGGTGACAGTTAAGGGGTTAAATATGTTTATAAAAAAAAAAACTAGCAAGAATCTAAAAAGAAATGCCTTTGAGACTTAATTATTATGTTATTACATTGTAATTATTAGTGTATTACAACAGATTTAACCATTATTGTCCAATTTCACATTTACAACAGGCATTGCAAAAGCCTGCTCTCTTGAATGGCACATTGGTGTTTGGTGATCATTTTAGCTCAGAGGCTTCTGCTAAATCTCAGGCCTTAGAATCGGAATTGCGCTTGTGTGGAGTGAGCGCTTAGATTTATGAACTGGAGATGCTCATCTAAAGCAGCAGCAGTGAGAAATGTCAGGAGGCTTCATTTAAAGGATTACAGCACTAATAAGCAGCCTGATCCTTCAGTCCTTATCTCTCGTCTGGAACGTAGAGTCCAGCTGGTTCTCAGACACTCCTGAAGAGCTGCAGATAATTAACACATTAAGGAGAATTCCTCGATCATCAGCACAGCAAACCTGGAGTGTGGAGACCATCAGGTGTTGTGGCGAGATCTGATGTTCAGCTGTTTTTTAGGTTTTTTGGGGTTTTTTTCTATCTGAGGTTCTGAGGAAAGTACAAATCAAAAGATTCCATCCTTAAGTGTTTATGTTTTGTCTCTAATTATGGTTTGGGTCTCTCCTTCGGAAAGAAATTGTACGTTTTTTACTTAAAATTTAAAAAAAAAAAAAAAGTAATAGCACTCTCCTCAACAAGCCACAACCTTTACAGTAAACATACAGTAGTACAAACTGTGTAGGACACGTCATGCGCTTAAGTTTAATACTTTGGGTTAGTTATTAAAACGAAACTTTTAACCCAAAGCTTAAGCTATGGAGCTTTTAGTTCCTGTGTTATTATTGGCACCCAAGGTTTTAAAGCTGAGTGTACCTGCTGAATTAGTCAATGCATGCACTTTCTTGTGAATTGCATAGGTAAGAATAAGTGCCAAGAGCATAAATTTGAATGTAAATTTCAATTATTCAACGTCAGTAAAGAAACGGTCCTCAAACAGTAAGGAAAATGTGCAGGTGGCAGAATCGCTCTATATTTAGATATTTTATAAATTCCCAAACACATAAATACTGTTCTAGGTGAGGGTATTTTATGGACAAATTAACATTTTAGCTCGGTAAGTCCATATTTAAAATACTTTAAACAGTTCCTTTGAAGTTATTTTATGTGACTGGTATATTTATGGACATTTCTAAAATAATGTTAATTAATTAAGTTCTTTATTTCTGTATTGCTCATTGTTAAGGTAATATTAGTTTATGATGCAATAACTAAGGTAGCCTTATTGTAAAGGTTCTTGTTGTTGTCGTTGTTTTATGGAGGAGTTTTGCATAAATTGCATAAATATTGTATTTACAAATGCATTTGTCCTGCATTATTAACCTGTTTAATCCCAGTTTTTCCCAGACATGAAAATATCCAGATGTGTCATGAAATAATCAACAATTGTTTTTTTTTCCAAATTTTTTTTGGAAAAGTGTGTGAAAAATTGTTTTTTTTTATTGTGACCGTTAGGATAACGTGTGTACTGAATTAACATTATTCTGTAGTCAAATTTCTTTTTATATATATATCTTAGCCCAGCTATTTTAAGCTTGATCATATTCTATGGTTACTATTATGCATAAAAAAACTTATACAACATTGACAGGAATACTGAGATAAAAGACAAAAAAAAATACAACCATCAGCGTATTTCAAAACTTTATCATCTAATGTTTATATTAGTGCTACCAGTATTACACCATCAATACTGTAAATTATTGTTGTTAACATTTGAACTTTTAATTTATTGATTTTTAATCAATAATCTGTTACAGAGTGTAACTGAGTATTGTTTATCTACTCGTGACATAAACATTTGTAAACAACTATTATCAGGGGAATCATTATTTTGTTAAAGAAAAAATAATATTTTTTTTTTTCCCCAGTGTAAAACCATTTTATAGTGAAAAAAGAAACAAATATATGGAAATTACATCGTTTCGTTTGAGTTGATAGACAAAATTAGCCATGAAAATAGATACAGGAAGAAATCTGTTCTTTGATCAACAGGTGAATTATGCATTGTAATAGATTTTACACAAAAATATTTGATCACACTACTGACCATTAAGAATTAAATATCACAGAGTAATACTTTATCTCTGTTAAATGTGTGTGCATACTTTGTGAATGATTGTTTAGCACGTTAAAGAAATCTGTAAGCAGAAAGTGACATGTGTGACAGCCGTGCTAGAGAGCCGAACTCTGAGGGATGGAGGTGGCAGATGGTCACGGACCGACCCAAGGTCATCTGGCACCGCTACTGTCTGACCGCTGGATTTGAAACCCAGCACTCGTCTCTCTGCCTCTCTGTCTCTCCCTATCCACACACACACTTCCAAACTTGTAAACTAGGTCAGAGAAAAGCAGGAACATGGCCCTCCTGTCTTCATTTTAACACACACACACACACACACACACACTCCCCACCCATTATTTTATCCCAGGCTGCTCTTCTGGCTCTTTCGTTCAAACGCGTGCACACACACACGGTTTTGCCTTGAACTCGCCTAAATGCTTTTGTTTTTTCGGAAATTGCCCTGGCAGAATCCGAGAGGGAGGTGGGACACAATGTTAATGATCTTCTTCAGGCATGGAAATCCCAGCCACACAGATACAGATGCTGCACATTCATCGGTTCTTGTTTTCCCTTTCTGTGAACGAGCCAAAAAAACAACAACAGCAGCAACAAGAACAAGACAATGTTTCGAAGCTGTTCCACAATCCTGCAGCTTTGTAGTAAAAAATAATAATAATATGTGGTTTAGACTATCTCACCTAATCATATAAATCTGATTATCGCTGCGACAAAAAACAACGGCAGTATTGCATTCCACTGAGTCAATCTGCATTTGCTTTTCTTAGAAACATACCAGGAATATCTAATGACAGCACGTCTCCTGAGACAGAACCTGACACTTTATTGCAGAAGATGTGTGCTGTTCTTATATATTGTTGAAGGTACATTTCCACGAATGCTGCTCCCATCCTATGAAACATGATCTATCCCCTTGAAAACCAACCAAGGAACAATTTAACAACTGAACTTTGATGAGAATTCGCTATTCAGAGTGATCCAAATTTTTAAATATATGCCAGGTTTTGTTTGTTTGTTTAAGCAAAAAAAGTTTTTACATCTCCTGCTGGTTTCCTGATGTTTGCGAAAAAAAACATAGCCCGTCTCTGGCCGGATAATGACGTGAAGCCGCGTCTTTGGGTGCTGATGCTATCTGACTTAATTCCAAAGCAGTAAAGTCATGCATGGAAAAATGTTCCTTTAAATCTAGCCATCTACAAATATCTTTTCTGAAAAGAAGCCATTCAAACAAAACCACATTCATTTCCTGCAGCAGAAATATGCATGTGTCCAGAACACAACACATCTGGAAGTCTTTAAGAACATACATACACATGACACAGTGTTTGAAACGCTCTGCTGAGGTCATTGGGTGCTTTTTCTTCGTCTTTTGTTTCCTTTTGTTTTCCTTGTATGGATAGATCTTCTCTAGGCTGCATTTGTTATCATTCGAACACTTGTGGGTTTTTATTTATCAGCCAGGGCAGCTACGACCACCGGCATGCTTAAAAATGCAAAAGCATTTACCCCACTGCAATAGACATCTATATCCCCACAAATGGAGCTTTTCAAGACTCGCAGGTGTCCGAAGGCTCTCGCCCCACTGAGACGGGACGTTCAGATGCGTCACAATAAATTTGGGTTGTAGATGAGCACAGGGGTCCTACGCAAGACATCATTTTGTTTGAATGCGTATTCACCGAATCATTCTTGAAAGCAGAGTGACACCTAAAGGCTGTAGCCCTCCCCCATGCACACATTCCATTTCTCCCGTTCCTCCACGGGTCTTCTACATTCAAGGACACGGTGATTTTGGGTGGAGAAAAGTGATGAGCTTTAACTTTTCTGTATCTGAGAGCTCCGAGCGCTGGTACGGGGCATCAAATTCCTTCCCCCTAATGACTCGCCTCGGGCGGGCTCGAGGTAAAGCGCCGGTTTCATCTCTCGGTAGCTCCATCTGATTGGCCAGCGGGAATAGTCTGCCGCGTGCATGCTCCCCAGCCAGAGATTGCCACTGCGTAGACTATTGTGTCTGGATAGCAACACTTTTGGCAGTGGCACTTCGAGTTAATTCAATGTGACATCAAAATTCACCGTATGCCTATTCAGAACAGTCCACATGTATATATACAACTATATACGTGGATTTGTTCGGACCTGGCCTTGTTGGGGACGACTCCGGCATCGACGTGTTTAATTCAGCCGAAATGTCCAAAGCTCCAGTGGTCAACAACAATGAAGTGTGCGTGAACTGTCAGCGGGTTTTAATTAGCGGGATTACAGACGCACAGCATGTGAGATGGTGATTATTAGAGCCGACGCAGAGATACACATCGACAAACCCTCCTTTGAACATCCCCGGTCCCCTTTGTGCTTTGACTGGCGTTTCATCACCTGCGAATATTCATCAGCGGGCACAAGAAAAGCTACTGTTAATTCTCACAGAATTCATAGGGTTTATCATTACAGAGGCTAAATGTACCTCGACATTACAGTCATTCCATCGCGTTCACGAGGTCTCGGTTACCCACGGGTGTTGATTTGGATTGGTTTGAATAAGGACTTCTAGCTGCGCATGGGCGGTGAACTTTTCAATAGGATAGGCCTAGATAAATTTGTGCATGTGTAAATAGTAAAGGCAAAACCTTTAAAAGATTTTTTTGCAAAAAATGCTTTTCTTACTTAGATTTTTTGTCTTGTTTCCAGCCGAAATATCAAAAAATTGGGGGTCTTGTCAAAATAAGTGCGTTTTTGCTTGAAACAAGCAAAATAATCTGCCAGTGGGGTAAGAAAAATAATCTTGTTTTCTGTTTGAAATAAGATTTTTTTTGCTTTCCCCATTGGCAGATTATTTTGCTTGTTCTAAGCAAAAACGTACCAAAATTTTACTTGTTTTTTTTGTGTTTTACTTGTCTAGAAAATCCTTCTTGATTAAAGAATTTTTAGACATTTTGGCTGGAAACAAGACAAAAAATCTAAGGAAGAAAAGCATTTTTTGCAGTGTAAAAAAAGACTAAAAAACGTCTTATATATATATATATATATATGTGTGTGTGTGTGTGTGTGTGTGTGTGTGTGTGTGTATGTGTGTGTATTTGACACAAGGTTAATAAGTGACTATAAGGTTTTGAGCAAAATGTTTCATTGCACAAATGGTTGTTTTCTCTAGCAGTAGTCAAAATTGTCATAAGATTTTTGTGAATTCTCTTGCCAAAATAAAATTCCACAATTATCATATTTTTGGTATGGCTTTTCTGTGATTTCTTACAACTATTAACAACTAACGGAATAATAATATACATTTAAAAATAAGTCAACTAAGATAAATAAATGTGTTTTCAAGAGTATTTTTCAGAAACCTCAGAAATATGTTACCTTTTAGATTTTTGCTGTGTCATGCTGTTTAAATATTATATATTAGATAAACTATCTCTAAGTCTTCAGTGTGGTATCACTATTAATATCCTTTGCCGACTTCTCTCAGATTAATTTCAGCGGAAATGATCAGTGCAACACTACATTAATATCCCAGCTTGAATCCAAGAAATGTGAGAAATTTACTGCCCTCTTTTTATCAGTGGAACTAATGGCCTCATATGGTGTCTTTGTGCCATTTTAATTGTTGTCATAAATATTTTGAGTATCTCATCTAAAATATGATATACTCTCAAAATGTGCAGATTACAAGCGTGAAAATAGATGGATGTGTTGAACAAAGTTATCACACCAAAAAGACTCGCATTCACACAAAATGATTAAATAAATGTGTCCCAATGTCTTTTATATAGAAGATTTCGTTATGTTAATGAACAAATTTTACTGTTTGATTTGCACGTGTGCCAGAAAAATTGTTTGCCAGCATTTTCCTTTTTTTGTTTTATTCATCTGTTCAAAATCCTCAAATTCAGATGTGAACGGGAAGAAAGCTAATTAAATATCTCATCAGCACAGGATTGGAGTGTTTTTACTAACGGAGAGAAAGAGTCGAGCTGGACGCAGTATTGTTCAATAGAGAGCGGCTGTGTGTGTGTGTGTGTGTGTGTGTGTGTGTGTGTGTGTGTGTGTGTGAGAGAGAGAGAGAGAGAGAGAGAGAGAGAGAGAGAGAGAGAGAGAGAGAGAGCATGCAAATACAAATGTTAAGATTGGCTAAAAAGACATTAAACAAAATAAGGTGTAAGTCAGATTAAATAAGAGACTGAATTAATTATAATTAATAAGTTTATTTATAATTATGTTTTTAATCCTGGAATTTTATTTATATTTGACACAGATAAAAAAAATAAAAAAAATAAATAAATTAAAAAAAAAAAAAAAATATATATATATATATATATAATCAAACATACACAGCATACAAATATCCACACGTTCAGTGTGTGTGTGTGATGTTGATAGTGGTTTATTGTGTGTACCAGGGCTTCCAGCTGAGCCAATTTATGACATAAAATCTACCACCACATAATTGTGCATCTGCATATGGAGCTTATGAGGCAAAATTCATTTCATTATTAGGAACACATTTTGCCAGGTGTGCTCTGAGCTGCACAAATAGAGTTTCACACACACACACACACACACATAACCTTGCCTTTTGTCTGTGGAGACAACCACATATTCAGAATTCTCCTCCATGTCAGGCAGTCTGTGATACAGTCCACAGCTTAGTCCATTACTGCTTTCATTATTATTCTTACTCTACTTTCTTTAGGAAAATGACCTGTGATTTTGATACTGTTTTTAGCTCTTATATCACCCAGATTGTGTGCATGTTAGCCCTGATGTGATCTACTGATGTGATTTTTTTTTTTTTTTTTTTTTTTTTTACAAAATATGTTATTATCACATAGCAATATCACAAACTGTAAATATATCTGCATACCTAAATTTATCAAGTATATAGTTAAGTAGTCAGACAAAATTAAAAAGAAAGAAAAAAATTTTTATACATTGTTTCTTCAACTTTTTTAGATTTTATGTTTACTTTTTTGTCGGTTACATATGGTGGTCACCGTTTGCCTTTTTTTATAATAAATAAAAAAGTTGTGTTTTTTTTACATTCATGGCATTTATAGCAAACTAGCATTGTTTCAACTCACATTAAACATTTAAATGCATGTTTATTTTGGTAATTTCATATGTGTGTGAGATGTCTAAAGAGGAACAGAGAGTTTACAAGTGCTCACACTAGTCACCACTGCAACAGGGGTGCAGAAATCAGGAGAGGTGGATGTGACAGGATGGATGCATTATTAAGTACAGCTTCATCACATTCTCTCCGTTTCTCAGGGACTTATTATTCCCAGCTTTTTTAATGAATAAGGAGGGATAGGATGAAGATGATCAGGTTTTGATTTATGGAACCGTTGCAGAGAACACCACCATCTGGTTCATCCTGGTACTACATCACAATTGCTGCAAAGACACATGTGCCGTAAACCCAATCACACACATGTGCACGTGAATGTTAGGTCAAAATTTCTGTGACACTTTATTTTAAGGACGAGTTCTCTCTATTAACTAGCATTCATAGGCTATTACTAGCACATTTGTTTATTAGTACTTATATAGCACATATTAATGCATTATTGTGCATGACAGTATTTCAGTCTCTTAATCCTACCCCAAACCTAAACTTAACAACAGTGTTGGGGGTAACGCATTACAAGTAACACAAGTTATGTGATAATACAACTTTTTCCAAGTAACTAGTAAAGTAACGCATTACTTTTTAATTAACAAGAAAATATCTGAGTTACTTTTTCAAATAAGTAACGCCATTATTGATTAAAAGCTCTCCTGTCCCCATGATGAGAAAAATTGTAAGATGTTACTTTAGTTCTAGAATAAATGTGAACATGCATTAATTCATCTCACTCACTAAAAAAAAAACAGATATAGTATTCCTCAAAATGAATAAAAACAGTGAAATTCAACGCAAACCTGCGATAATAAATATGCTAACTAATGTAAATATCCTTTATGTATTTAATCCCATTTTATTAACCGATGTCTTTGCTGCCGACCTTCAATGATCCAGTTCATCCATACTAATAAGCAAAAATGACTCAAGATAATCTAACATTTGTTTTCTTTTTCTTTTATTGCTGAAGAGTTGACATTTTTTCTTCTGCGGTCTACTGTACAGACATGAATTTACTTTTCTCAAAACCTGAGGCTTTTGGTGTGAAAAGGCTTTTACATTTGCCAAAAATAGAACTTTTTATATAAAAACAAACAAGCAAGCCCTGCCTAGATTAAAAAAGTAACGCAAAAGTAACGTAACACATTACTTTCCACAAAAAGTAACTAAGTAATATAATAAGTTACTTTTTAGGGAGTAACTCATATATTGTAATGCATTATTTTTAAAAGTAACTTTCCCCAAAACTGCTTAACAACTGTCTTACTAACTAATAATAAGCAGCAAATTAGATGTTTACAGTTACAAAAGTTGTAGTTAATAGTAAGTTGATAGGAAGAATTGCACATTACAACACACTGCAAAAAAATGCTTTTCTTATTTAGATTTTTTGTCTTGTTTCCAGCCCTAAATCAAGAAGGATTTTCTAGACAAGTACAAATTATTTTCTTGTTTTCAGAAAAAAAAAAACAAGTCAAAATTAAGTGTTGTTTTTCTTAGAACAATGGGGTAAGCAAAAAAATCTTGATTCAAACAGAAAACAAGATTATTTTTCTTACCCCATTGGCAGATTATGTTGCTTGTTTCAAGCAAAAACGCACTTCATTTTGACTTGTTTTTTTTTGTTTTTTTTTTCTTCTTCTGAAAACAAGTCTAAAAAATCCTTCCTGATTTAAGAATTTTAAAATATTTTGGCTGGAAACAAGACACAAAAAAAAACTAAGTAAGAAAAGCCTTTTTTGCAGTGCATTACAAAGTGTGACCAAACTTAATATTTTTTATTTGTTTTGGTCATCAACTTGATGAAAATAACATCAGGATATTCACAACGTCTCATTCTGAGGCTCAGAGGATTGTTCAAATCCTTGACCATAAAAATTATATTTTGGCCCATACTGTGTTTATGACATGAATGATACCTCAAATCGTGCGACTTGCTGAGAAGAGGTGTTCTAGCATTTTTATGAGTGGACTTACAATCCCCATCTGGTGAAAATATTATGAACGGTTGGGAAAAAATCATATGGACTTTTATTGAAATGCACTGAAGCCAAATCTGGAGGCCAGTATGTCATAAAGACATAGGGGTGAACTGACTGGGACAACTAAGCAACCGCCTAACTACCCAGAACACCTTAGCAACCACATATAAATGCCTTGTAACATCCCACCAAAGAGTTGTGCACAGCCCAGCACAATTCAGAGGCACTACAGAAGAAAGCCAGTTTCCTGCACAGATGATGATTCATCCAAGCCTCTTTTTTTCAGACTCTGTAGCAAAATAGCAAAACAGCAGTAAACTTTAGATGACAGCTCCAGTTCGCTTTGGTGTTTATGGGCCGGGTGGAGTGGACGCTTCTGGGTGGAGTTTGTGTGGTGGGATGCGTTTTGGGTTTTCATGCTGTGGAGGGAATTGTGGGGGTTTTTGTGACCTCATAGTCATTGAGCATTACTGATGCCTACACCTGTTTCTGTTCTGTGTGTTTACTCTGGAAATGTCTCATTTTATATATCGTTTACATCAGACCAACATAACATTACCGCAAAGATTTTCAGCCATCAGGCCAATAAAATGGTTCTGGGTGGGTAACTACATTAAATAGTCTTTGGGTGGGTCGTGGAGCTTAGCGGTTAAAGATCTGGGCCAGTAATTGAAAGGTTGTAGGTTCAAACCCCAGAAGGATTTATTCATGAAATATCACCATTGTGCCCTTGAGTAAAGCACTTAACCTTGGGTTACATCAGGAGACTGTTCCTGTAATAATATGTATGAAATTAATTAGTATTTCTTTGGCTCTATCTTACATGCTACTGATCACATTTTAATAGTGTGACAGTACCTCAAATATTACTTCACTGAAATGGTACTTTATTTTTTTTTCCAAACAAGTAGCATAATTAAAAAAATGTAAATGTAATTTACTTATTTATTTATTAATTTATTTAATGAAAATAATTAAACACAATCTACAGTGTCTTCTCTCTTATAGTTTTGTAAAGCAAGATTCATTTTAGAATAATTGCTTTAGATGGTCATTTACTGATTCATTTAGTTGAGTTATTAAGTCATAGCTCAATAGTCTTCCCAGATGTCCCTGTGTGGCATTTTATGTTATTTCAAAAAAAAAATGTTTAGTTAAATGCTGCTGTTTATCACTATACATTGCCGTTAGAAAGTCAACATACCCTTTGAAAATCTCCCAAGCTTTACACAAAATCGGCTTGTATAGCAGGATGGCATGAAAGAACCCTTTCTCGTTTGCACAATGCAAAAACACATTTGGAAGAGTCTGATACCTTCTGGCAAAAGGTGCTATGGTCTGATGAGATCAAAACTGACCTTTTGGACTGAACTTCAAACACTATGTTTGGTAAAAAGCAAACACAGCACACCACCCGAAACGCACCATACATACTGTGAAGCATGGTGGTGGCAGCATTATGTTGTGGGGGTGTTTCTCTTCAGCTGGGACTGGGCGATTGGTCAGGATTGATGGGAAAATGGCTGTTGCCAAGTACATCCAAATTCTTGAGTAAAAACCTGTGTCTCTCTGCTAGACAGCTGAAGATGTGGTCATTCACCTTCCAACACGACAATGACCCTAAACATACTGCCAAAACAATAACAAAATGGCTTAAGGATAAGAAAATGAATGTCCTCGAGGGGCCAAGTCAGAGCCCTGACTTAAATCCAGTCGAAAACCTGTGGATGGATTTGAAGAGAGCAGTCCACCCTGCTGAAAAAACCAGCTAAAACCAGCTTAGGCTGGTTGGCTGGTCTTAGCTGGTTTAAGCTGGAAGTAGCTGGTTTAAGCTGGTCTCCCAACCTGGCCAGGCTGGTCAGGCTGGTTTTAGCTGGTGGTTTCCCAGCTTGACCAGCTAAGACCAGCCTGACCAGCCTGGCCAGGCTGGAAAAATGGCCAAAACCCCTCTAAAACCAGCCTGCCTCCCAGCTATGACCAGCTAAAACCAGGCTGGTTGACCAGCTAAAACCAGCCAACCAGCCTAGGCTGGTTTTAGCTGTTTTTTTCAGCAGGGCATTGCCGCTCACCACAGAATTTGACTGAACTTGAGCAATTCTGCAAGGAAGAATGGGCAAATATTCCCTAATCAAGGTGTGCAAAGCTAGTACAGACATATCCAAAAAGACTGGCATCTGTAATTAAAGCAAAAGCTGGTTCTACGAAGTATTAAAGGGATAGTTCAACCAAAACTGAAAATGTGATGTTTATCTGCTTACCCCCAGGGCATCCAAGATGTAGGTGACTTTGTTTCTTCAGTAGAACACAAACAAAGATTTTTAACTCAAACCGTTGCAGTCTGTCAGTCATAGAATGGCAGTCAATCGGCACCAAATCTTCAAGAGTGAAAAAACACACAGACAAAACCAAACCAGTTGAACATTGCGGTTGATCAGAGGTAAATAATG
This sequence comes from Garra rufa, assembly GCF_049309525.1. NCBI lineage: Eukaryota > Metazoa > Chordata > Actinopteri > Cypriniformes > Cyprinidae > Garra > Garra rufa. Next base: position 38,460,114 of record NC_133380.1, on the reverse strand, counting down.
ATATAAATACTGTTCAGTTTCTTGCACAGTCCGATCATTTTGTGTCTTAAGACATTAATGTATCGTCGCAAGCTGCAGGGTTTAATTTGGTTTTGTCTGTGTATGTTTTTTTTTTTTTTCAGTCTCAAAGATTTGGTGCCTATTGACCGCCATTATATGACTGACAGACTGCAATAGTTTGAGTTAAAAAATTGTTTTTGTTCTACTGAAAAAACAAAGTCACCTACATCTTGGATGCCATGGGGGTAATTGGATAAACATTAAATTTTCATTTTTGGGTGAACTATCCCTTTAAATCAAGGGGCTGATGACTTTTCCAACTTTTGATATTGTAAGACCAAAATTGTAAATAAAGCTGGAAAAGTTATTTGGAAACTTTTTTCAAGTAACTAGTAAAGTAACATGTTGCTTTTTAATTTACAAGAAAATATCTGAGTTACTTTTTAAAATAAGGGTTTTACCATCGTCTGATTGACAGCTCTCCTGTCCCATCTTGAGGGAAATCGGGAATAAGTGCAGAGGCGAACTCAAAATATGCTGCAAACCTGCAGTAATAAAACATGTTAAATAACACATAATCTTTATGTATTTAAAACCAACGTATTAACTAATGTTTTTGCTGCTGACCTTTGAGGATCCAATTCTATTCAATTCCAATACTAATAAGCAAAAAATACTTTGAGGAGACGAACATTAGGACTAACATTTTAAATTAACATGTGCTTCATTTTGTTGAACTTTCTTCTCATCTGTTCTACTGTACAGACATGAATTCACATTTCCTTCAGCCTGAGGCTTATTCATTTCACTTTTGGTGTGAAAGGGCTTTTACGTTGGCAAAAAATAGAACTTTTTATATTAAAAACAAACAAGCAAGCCAGCCCAGATTTAAAAATAATAAAGTAACGTAACGTATTACTTCACATAAAAAGTAGTTACTTTTTTAGGGAGTAACACAATATTGTAATGCATTTCTTTTAAAAGTAACTTTCCCCAACACTGAAAGGGATTTTCTGTAAGTGCTGTATTTATTATACTGAATGGGGTGTATTATATATTTTGTGCCTTTCAAATTATGTTAACATTATTAAATACTTTTTTAAGCAACTAAAATGATCTTGCTGCCTTAAATATCTTCACTGTGGCACTATCAGTAGGTTATTGATTTTAGGCTGCAGGTATAAAGTAGCTGTTCATTACATTAAAACAAATATTGCTGAGAAAAATAAGCATTTCTATAATGAGTTTCCACTGGGGTTTTGAAAGTTTGCTATCGCTCTGTACATCCAGGTGGCCAAGGTGGTCTGATCTGAGTCTCTCAGCATAGGTGAGGTTATGGCCTAGACAGGAGACCACAGAGGAATGCTGGTGGCTTGAAATGTTTCCCTCCTGGTCGACTAATTTGCGGGTCTAGTGGCAGTCTGATGCTATAGGAACTGGACCATTTACACAAAGGTTGCCTGTTCTGTCGTAAGTGATCCATGAACCAGAGAGTTACTGAGATTACAGTCCTGTTCTATCAGCATTGTGCCCTTGAGCAAGACAGAGAACGCCTGAGAACCGACTGCCCTGAGGGAAACATGTTCTAGATCTTGCAAAAACCATATGTAAAAAGACTTATTTAAACATTTCTTTATTATTATTACAGTTTATTTATTATTATTTCTGTTGTATTAAGAATACATTAAAACTGTATTGGAAACTCTTTCCAACTCTTTTCCTTTTTTGCTATGCCTCCAAGTGTTCATCTATGTATGTCTGTATTTACTTATCTGGCTCTTTTCACATGAATTTTGTGTATGGTTTTTATTGATTTAGCTTTACCACAATCCTAGACTTTCATTCTTAAAATATGAAAATACAATTTTTTTTTTTTACAAAGTTTTATAAGGCTATGGAAGATTGTTAACCTTTGAAATGATTTGGTGCAGTCAAGGAGTGCTGTGTACTGTTTTTGAAGGAAATTTGGTGTTCTCCTTATGATGTGTTTAAAAAAAAAAAAAAGAAATTGATTATATTGTGACTTGAGTAAATTGTAAATAAAGGTTTTTTTTTTCAAAATTAAATTCTTTCTTTCTCTTTCTTTCTTTCTTTCTTTTCTTTCTCTTTTCTCTTTTTCTTTCTTTTTTTCTTTTTTCTCTTTTTCTTTCTTTCTTCCTTTATTTCTTTTTCTCTTTCTTTCTTTCTTCTTTCTTTTTTCTGTCTTTTTCTTTCATTTTTCTTTCCTTTTTCTTTCTTTCTTTTATTCTTTCTTTTTTCTCTTTTTTCTCTTTTTTTTCTCTTTTTCTTTCTTTTTTCTTTTTTTCTCTTTTTCTTTCTTTCTTTATTTCTTTTTTCTCTTTCTTTCTTTCTTTCTTTTTCTTTTTTCTTTCTTTTTTCTTTCCTTTTTTCTTTCTTTCTTTTTTCTTTTTTCTCTTTTTCTTTCTTTCTTTCTTTCTTTCTTTTTCTTTCTTTCTTGCTTTCTTTATTTCTTTTTTCTCTTTCTTTCTTTCTTTCTTTCTTTCTTTCTTTTTCTTTTTTCTGTCTTTTTTCTTTATTTTTCTTTCCTTTTTTCTTTCTTTCTTTCTTTCTTTCTTTCTTTTTTCTCTTTTTCTTTTTCTTTCTTGCTTTCTTTATTTCTTTTTTCTTTCTTTTTCTTTTTTCTTTCTTTCATTTTTCTTTTCTTTTTTCTTTCTTTCTTTTTTCTGTCCTTTTTCTTTCATTCATTCTTTCTTTTTTCTCTTTCTTTCTTTCTTTTTATTTTATTCTTTCATTTTTCTTTCTTTTTTCTTTTTTCTGTCCTTTTTCTTTCTTTCATTCTTTCTTTTTCTCTTTTTCTTTCTTTCTTTTGTCTTTCTTTCTTCTCTTTCTCTGTTTCTTTCTTTCTTTATTCTTTTTTCTTTCCTTCCTTCTTTCTTTCTTTTTTCTTTATTGCTTTCTTTTTTTCATTCTTTCTTTAAAAAAAACAAGTTTAAATTTTGATTTCAACTACAAATTTTTCATTGAGTTCATGTTTGTTCATGAAAGTTCAGAAAGAAAAAAAAAGGCAGAATTCCCTTGTGAAAGTCCACTGTTTGACATAGCAGACAAATGAAATAAACTAGCAAGAGTGTGAAGAGTGTGTATTGAGAAAGTTTATTTTCTAAATGTCCACAGGGCCAAAAGTGTCCATAGATAAAGAAACACCGATTTAACAGGTTTTAATAAAGATCAAATACAGATAGGAATAAATTAAGAGGCGAGGATCAAGGAATTTGAGATATGAAGTTTAACCTACTGACATGTTCTGTCAGCTCATCTAAATTCTTGTTACATGAATCCTGATTCCAGTTGTGTTTTATCCCTTTGATTTTTTTATTTTTTTTTTCATGGATCCTGCCAACTGCTCTCTGGATGTCTGGTGGGCTGCTGTGTCTGATTGCTGGATGACAGCTTAACTATTTCTTCAGTTGGGCCGGTCCATTGGGAATGTTAAGGACCGTGAGCACTCCATGATTTGGAAGTGAACAAAAACTTTCCTTGTGAGCCTGGAAAATGTTTATCATCACACTCAAGGGCTCTGGCTCCCAGTCATGGCGTATTGCCGCTGATGGAGAAGGTAGTTTGGTAAGAAGGAGACAGCTGTAAAGTCTCTTTTAAGAGGAAGCTGTTGTGGGCTACCTCACACCTGTAACATGTCACTCAAGGACTGTCAACACAAATAACGCTCATTAATCATGTTTATAAAACCATTAATCTCACGGCTGGGTGGATAAAATGTGTTTTTCCTCTGGTAAGCTGAGTAGCTTGATCTGTGTTAATGTATCTCTTAATGATTTTTTAAATTCATCTTAGAGGCCCTGGATAATGGGATATTTCATTAACGTCAAATATAGTCGTGACATTTCATTTATGCGTTATTTAGACTGAAATCTAAAACTTCAAGTATCACAGCTGACGTTCTGACATAAGAGAACTAGAGTTTGGAGGCATTTTATCTTCATATGTCATCAGCCAACAGACGCTCAGTGCCAAATTTCACAGCTGATAAGATTTATTCACCAAAAGATTATTATTCAATGGATAAGAGCTGAAGTTATGCATATCATGATACAGAAGTGAATAAGCCATGGCAGTGGGGTGGTAAAAAAATTCAATCAAATGGCATGATTTAAATAACTTGAGAAATCTCAGAAATTACTAAAGAGCGTGTTGCAATGTAATGCAATAAATTATAGGGAAGACTGGGGCTAGCTGTCACACCTTTTTAATTGAGTGAGATTTCTCAGGGTGGGTTTATTTAATAAGTTATTCATTAAACAATTCTACTGTGATTGCATACATTTTCTAACTCATGCCATTAAATGGCTTATTATATGGTAAAACAATTATGAACAGCAAAACAATTAATGAAGCAGCAAAAATGTAATGCACAGAAATATGATTAGAAGTTAACACACAAAAATACACTGCAAAAAATGCATTTTGTACTTAGATTTTTTGTCTTGTTTCCAGCCAAAATATTTAAAAATTCTTAAATCAAAAAGGTCAAAATTCAAATTCAAGTCAAAATTAAGTGAGTTTTTGCTTAAGACAGGCAAAATAATCTGCCAATGGGGTAAGCAAAATAATCTTATTTCAAGCAGACAACTAGATTATTTTGCTTACCCCATTGGCTGATTATTTTGCTTGTTTTTACTTATTTTTTCTGAAAACAAGACAATTTTTAGAAAGTCTCCTCTAAATAAACAATTATTATCATTTATTTGAATGTTTTTTAATGAATAGAAAGTTTGAAAGAACAGCATTATTTTACAATAGACTTTTTTTGAAACATTAAAAATAACTTTACATACATTTTTTGTCCTTGCTGAAGAAAAGTGTATGTATATATATATATATACATACATACAATGAAGATTGGAGTAATGGCTGCTGAAAATTCAGCTTTGCGTCACAATAATACAGGATGTTCAAATATGTTCAAATAAAAAATTGCAATAACATTTCATATACTGTTTTACTGAATTAAAAAAAAGTGCAGCACAAGAGACTTTAAAAAAAAAAACATTTAAAAAATCATAATTATTTGAGAATATTCAAACAGTAGTGTATATATAAGAGACCCAATTTTGTCACTGTGTATCTGACTGGCTGATCTTGGGTTAGTTTTATCACCCCTGGCAACAAATGAGGTTAACTCCTCCACTTCCCCTGGATATTGTGTCTTCCCTGTGCAAATGTGTGGCCGAGTGACGGGAAAGAGTAATATTCCTCTGCCTGGATAAATATTTCCCTTCATAATTCAAACCTTATCTCCCGGAGACTCCTGTAAAACAGGAACATCTGCTCTGAAAACTGCCTTGTTTCTCGACGAATGAAGGCTCTGGTTGTTTTCCAGCATTGTTGTTTATCCTTCAGGATCAAATGAACAAAGTAATGCTTTAAACATCAACCGGGACGGTTCATTCCTTAATCACTCACGAACGTCTTTGTTGCTGCTCTTCGGTTGCTAGGAATCCGTCGCTTAATATTTACAGGCTTTGATGGCCGTTTCAAGCCAGTGAAGTACGACGTAGCTCTAATGCTATGTTCAGATCTGATTAGACCTCGTAAACCTACTTTCCTCGTTCACAAAAAAAAGATGTTGGTGGCCTATTCTCAACCAGAAGACTTTGCTGGAATAACAAATATGGCAGTATGGCTCCTTTCACATGCTGGCTCATGCTGACCCTTCCCAGGACCCACGGAGGCAGGCAGGAAGCCAGCTCAAAGTGAGCCGCTCCTCGCTGCTCAGGTGACCAGGAAATAGCTGGTCAGTGTTTGTGACCATCTGTCCACTGTAGTGCTGGTGAAAAACAGCAGGGCAGCAGGGCTACATAATGAGCGCAGTGTTCACATCATTTGGGTTGATGTTACTTGGCAGCCTGAGACCTTGATACTTCAGGAAAAGCTGCGAACTGGAACATTTCAATCAAAAGGAGAGTAACGCTGGTCGGAACTGTAAACGTTGCGTAATGTTTTACTGAAAAGCACTTTCTTTTTACAGTGACACTGCAGAACTACTCTGAAGTATACATATGCTACCAGTCAAAAGTAATTAGGATTTTTTTCATGTTTTTGAAAGGAATCTCTTATGCTTCAATCTCGGTAACACTTTATAATAACTACACACTATGAACCATTAGTTAAGCATTAGTAGTCAATTCATCATTTATAAATCATTATCTCTACATTAATAGTGAGTAGTAAGCAGTTTATAAACGCAGCTATTAATGCTTTGTTTTTGTGTTTAATAATTGTTTTTCATACTTTATTAATGATCAATTTATCATTTGCAAATTAAGTGTTACATAATTTACAAATCAGTTATTTAGTTGTCATCAATGGTTTATAAGATCATTTAGAAAGTGTAAGTAAATGCTTAATTAACTATTTAAATGTACATTTATACATATTCAATCAGAAATATAGTAATAGTATTAATAAATGCTTTATTAACACATATTCCTACACTGTAAAAAGTTTTCACCATTCAACTTAAAATCCTAAGTTCAGCAGCTGCCTTAAGTTTTTAAGTTAAATCAGCTTAAAACTACAAGTCATTTTAACTTTTTACAGTCAAAATTAGTTGATTTAACTTGCGAGTTTAAATAACTTAAGTTGATTTAACTTAACACTTTAAGGCAGCTGCTAAAAAAAAGTTTTTAAGTTGAAACTGGTGAAAACTTTTTACAGTGTACTGTAATTCATGATTAATTTAAGTAGTTTTTAAACATTTAGTAGCTGTCAGTTAACTGTTTTTGTGAGCTCATCTGAAGTGTAGACTATTAATCTATACCTCGTAAAGCTTTAACAAAGGAGATTTAAAGGCTTAGTTATATTCTAAAGAGAAAAAGGAAACAAACAACACATAGTAATACAGAACACTCACATACACACACACATACATATATATGAAGAAGGGGGAAAATGAAACTGTACCAACTGTACACTTTATAAAATGAAAAAAATAAAATAAACCTCTGCAACAAAATATACAAAAAATAAGCAAACATGTAAATATAAATAAAAAATAAGCAACAAATTGAATATACGTCAACAAAATAAGCAACAAAAACAACAACAACATAATAAAGAAAATAGGCAAGATATTTTGATGTAGTAGGGATGTTTTCTTGTTTCAGTTTCATGGCTGACTGAAAATTCTGTGCAAACTGTGAGTCACAAAGATGTGCAAAGTATTGTAAATTTAGAATAAATTCTACATTTCAAACTGAAGACTCACAATTAGCTGAAACAGAAAATCAAATACTATATATTGAACAAACGATAAAAATATCTTTGTATCAGATTTCAGAGACGTTGGTTCATGTTAAAGCTAAGTTATGCTTATTGGAGGTGTACAGGATTTTTTACATTTTCTATTACATTGCAGAGGTTTTTTTTCATTTTTTCATTGTACAGTTTTGTTTTTTGCATCTTAAAATAAATATTTCTATGTTCTCTATCACTCTGTTGTTTGTTAGATAGCTGAGCCTTTAAATCTGCCTTGTAAAAGTTTTACGAGGCATAAATTGTCTTCACTTTAGATGAGCTCACAAATATATAACTGACAACTACTAAATGTTTCATAACTACCTGAATTAATCATTAATTACAGTAAGAATAAGTGTTAATAAAGCATTTATTAACACACTGATTAAATATTGTATTATATGTAGAAATGTGCTTTTAAAGTTTAATAATCATTTAGTTACACTTTCTAAATGATCTTACGAATCTCTGACAACTCCTAAATAACTGGTCTGTTAATAATATAATACTTAATTTAGAAATGATTAATTGATCATTATGAAAATACAATTATTTTATAAAAACATTATAGATATGCTTATAAATCAGGAACAAAAGATTTATAGCTGCATTTATAAACTGCTTACTACTGTCTATTAATGTGGGGATAATGCTTTATAAATGATGAATTGACTATTTACTAATGCTTAACTAATGGTTCATAGTGTGTAGTTATTATAAAGTGTTACCCACATTTCTGATATTCAAATCTGTTAAAGGATTGTTAGGCTGAATTAATTAGGTCAACCGGAACCGGGAATACTTCCCATAACGCCCCAGTTACATCGTAAGAAGACTGGCATCTACGCTAATACTAGTCTGTTTTATTCGCCCCCCAGGTCCAGTCTGTATCCAGATTAGATGGTCACTCCAGCCATTATTCCAAAGCATAAATTTTTACTTCATAATCTTTAATACAAATGGCTCTGAAACAACTTCCCATACAGGCCATATAGCCAGATCACTATTTAGGCATCCATTTATATTGTAATTGCTCTGGCTCCATTCTGGTATGGAATGTTCACTTTCATGGATGGATATCCTGTTTCACTTGGAAATGCATCATTTATGGAACAGAAATTATTTACAAACAGCAATTCATATTGACAATGTGTGCTTTTTGGAGCTTCATAGCTCATGGCCATAATATGCTATTATGGATCTTAGTCAGGTTAAATGTCTTATTTAATTTCACATTAATGCAAACAAGACAGCGGGGGATAGACAAGCCCAGACAGCAGACTTAGAGCTTTTTATTTTTACTTTTTTATAATACTTTGTAATAATAGAAAATGCATATATAACAAAGAGTTGAACATTTTGTCTCCTTTTGTCTTACACAGAGAAAAGTCATCAGGGTTTGCATGTGTGTGTGTGTGTGTGTGTGTGTGTGTGTGTGTGTGTGTGTGTGTGTGTGTGTGTGTGTGTGTGTGTGTGTGTGTGTGTGTGTGTATGAATAATGACAGAAAATTCCTTTTTGGCTAATTCTGTAAGGAATATTTTCATTGTCATGTTCCCAGATTAGCAGCATACTAGTACAAACACATCAGCAGCTTTTGGCCCCACAATTCACAAAGTGAGTATTATGATGATTTATTACACTTGCCATCAGTTATGTAAGGTCAGTTGTTCCACGCTGATAGATTCTTACTCTACAATTTTCCCAACCAGTATTCCCAACAAATCACTAAGAGAGAGAGAGAGAAAAAAAAAACAATCCAGTATCTGTAGAGGTCAGATGGTGGACGTGAGGACGGAGGAAGAAAGTGTTTTTCATTTCACTTTAACAGAGCTTGAACTGCACTCTGTCTTTTGTGTTAAAACCACTCTCTCTCTCTTTTTCTCTCTCATGACCTATCAACATCCCTTGCTCCCCGGCACCCCCAGGACATCTTGTGTTCGGGCTTAGCTGACCGTATCTACAAACAGCCTGTTTACAGGAGGGCCGTTTGTTTTCAGAGCTTGTAGGAGGCACGAGTCAGCAATGGTCAAAGGATCATGAATTAGTTCAACGCTGACTGTCTGTGCAAAGTTACAGCACTGCATTGTTACGCTCGTTTTTTTTTTTTACATACAATATAAGCTTCTTCTGTGGTGTATAATTTTCTCATTCTCTCGTCCTTTGACTTGTACTTCCATGAGGATGTTTGAAGCTTTGTCTTCCCTAGTACAACATAGTTATCTTTAAAAAACAACATTAATGCTGTAATTTTAGGGCGAGACACTGCAGGTGAATAATAATAATAATAAAAAAAACTATTAGTTATCACCTTACCCAGTTGATTGATTACATTGATAATTGAAAACATTTTTGTATTACAAGTTTTCTAAAATGTTAGGTTTAAATATGCAAATGAGGCATTATTTATTGAAATATGCACTAATTTGCATACATTTCTAGTACAAAAATCTAAACACTGGATGAAGTCAGTTTAAAAGTCAATGTCAAATGTTTTTACAGTGGGGATTTGGGGTATCTCATTTTGTCACTCCATAAATGTTGTATAAAATTAAGCAAATTATATATGAACAAATCCCTCTGTAAAAACCTTAAGAATATAGACAGGAAAAAAAATGTGAATAAAAAGTTTGGTGTGTGTAAGTGCTACTGAAGTGGAGATTTATGGCTCAGTGTAGGAGAAAAAACTCATTTTGAGAAAACAGTGATTTAATCAATTATTAAACAAGTAATATTTCAGCTGTACAAATGACAGTTAGCAACTGAATAGCAAATTAATTTAGTTAAAGCTGATCTTTTGTTCAATAACATAGTCAAAGTTGCAAAGGTAACCAGTTATTAAACAAGTTCAATTCAACTCTAAAGCAGCTCTACAAAAGGAAATATTGTGATTATGATTATTGCCGAAGTCGGGTCAGTGTTGATTCATTTCAATTCAATAACAGTGTCGATTCAGCTACTGTATAAAGCAGCTCTGCAGAAGATAATAGTCTCAATATTAAGGTCAATTCAGTTTAATAACTATGCCAAAGCTCATCAATTGACTAAATCAATTCATCAAGCTCAATTCAGTTCAAGTTTTCTTCTCATTTGAGTGTCAGTGCATTCAGATTGATAATATTACTGAATATTAGTCTTTTAAACCCCAACTTTTCAAACAAACACAACACTCAACCACAATTACTGAAGACAAAAACTTTTGTCAAAATATCAGCAGTGGAGGTTACTTTTTGAACTAATTTTCAAAGCAAAAGTTCTACACAGCAGTTTTATATTGTGGGAACGTAAAACGTAGGAGCTGCAAAGTAAAAGTTCCCTATTAATACTATGTGAAAGTCAAAAACAAGGATGAAGAAGTTTCTGGAGCTGAACAGGCAGGAGCCCTTCATGTGGAGAGACACGCAGCTCGATGAAGGCATGAAGGTAATGGGGGCAGGGGGAGCATTGGCAGCGGTGTGAGCCAGAAACGGTGTTTCCAATTGAATTCTTGCAGATACTGGCAGCCAGTGAAGAGACCTGAGAAGAGTAATGTGAGAGAATTTCTGGAGGTTGAAAACAAACAGTATTTTGAATGCCCTGGAGGGGTTGGGTGGCAGATGCTGGTTGTCCGGCAATAGAAGAGTTTCCAGAAAAGACTGGAGCCTGGAGCTTGGTAGAGTAGGTGTTGAGGATGGGCCTTATAGTCCTTATGCTGCGGAGAATAAAGTGGCAGGACCTGGCAGTTGTCATAATGTGGTCCACACAACAGAGTTGGCCACAAAAAACTGAGCTTGAGGTGATGGGAAAAAAATAAAAAATAAAAACGCTGTCTGATGTGTGTGGGATTTGTATACCATACATACCACACACAGATGGGTGACAAATTAAAAGTAGACTCAACCTAAAGTGTGTTAGTAAGGTGCTGGGCCACCACATGCCATCAGAACCGCTTCAGTTCCTCTTGGCACTGATTCTACAGTCTCTGGAACACCAGTCATCCAAAAGATATTCCCTCATTTGCTGTTTCGATGATGGTGGAGAGCACTGTCGAACATTGGTCCAAAATCTCCGATGGATATTCAAATGGGCTGAGATGGTGACTGTGATGGCCATATGATTCACATAATTTTCATACACATCCAACCATTCAATGACCTCTTGTGCCATTGTCAACCTGAAAGAAATAACTCTGATCAAAATAGAAATGTATACACACACACACACACACACACACACACACACACACACACACACACACACACACACACACACACACACACACACACACATATATATATATACAGTACAAATTATACCCCCTTCATTTTTTTCACATTTTGTTATGTTGCTACCTTACACTCCCTACTCCATAACGGCAAAGCAAAAATTAGGTTTTTAACATTTGTGCAAATTTATTAAAAATAAAAAACTGAAAAAATCCTGTTGCCTGTAGAGCTCAGTGACAGACTTGCGTTAAGGCAATGATCTAGGGAAGAGTTCAGAAAAAAAAATCTGCTGCATTGAAGGTTCACAGAAGCATTATCCATAATGGAAGGCGATTGGAACAACTAGGACTAAAATGTGCAAATCTGGTTTTTGCTTTGTCATTATTATGGTGTATGGAGTGTAAATTTTTCAAATTTATTAAAAATAAAACACTGAAATAAGTACGTTGCATAAGTATTCATACCCTTAACTCAGCACATAGTTGAAGCACCTACAGCCTCAAGTATTTTTGGGTATGATGTGACAAGCTTTGCACATCTGCATTTGGCAATTATCTGCCATTCTTTGCCTCACCTTTTCACCTCTCAAGCTCTGTCAGCTTGGATGGGGGCTGGCAGACATTTTCTAGAGTCCTAGTTGTTCCAATCGTCTTCCATTAGGGATAATGCTTCTGTGAACCTTCACTGCAGCAGATTCTTTTCTGAACTCTTCCCTAGATCACTGCCTTAACGCAAGTCTGTCACTGAGCTCTACAGGCAGTTATCTTGACCTCAGGACTTGGTTTTTGCCCTGATATGCATATCAGCTGTTAGACCTTTTCTGAGAGGTGTGTGCCTTTCTAAATCAGACTCATTAAAATGAATTTGCCACGGTTTAACTCCACTCGAAGTGTAGTAACATCTAGAGGCAATATGAATGCTCCTGAGCTAAATTTCGATTGTCCCAGAAAAGGGTATGAATACTTATGCAACGGGATCTTTTCAGTTTGTTAACTTTTAATACATTTGCACAAATGTTAAAAATCTATTTTTTGCTTTGCCATTATGGAGTAGGGAGTGTAGATTGATGTGGGAAAATTTAAAGTAGTTTAACATAAGGCAGCAACATAACAAAATGTGAAAAAAAAGAAATGTGAAAAATGAATAATTTCGCAAGGCACTGTGTGTGTATATATATATATATATATATATATATATATATATATATATATATATGGGGCAAGGGAGGCACTGTCTCTACAAAATATTGGATGAGAAAAAAAAAAGTAGTACAAAAAAAATGCAAATATTAATAAATACAACATTAAAAAGTGTATAAATCACCATTTTTCTGAAGAAACATTGTCTAACTGTGACATCAGCGGGTAAAGTTACAGTGAGAATCTATGTCTCTCTTATGCATCCTAACCCCATTCAGTTTTACCAGACCCTCTATGAATGGGGGAAAGTCATGTGAAAGGAGGCAGTGCCTCCACTGCAATATGATTGGTTATGACTGGTTATGTTTGGCTGTGACTGTTTCACTTGATAAACCCCCTTGTGTTTCGTGAATCAGTCTGAAAGTATATATATGGGAACCCTTATGAAAAATAAGTTTATTCAAATGTGCTATTAGTATACTTCTTTAAAACTAAAACTAGGAAAGTATACTTTCAGTCTACTTTTTATGTACTTCTCAGAAATGTGCTTTATATATGTTTCAGAAATATACTTAAAATGACATTTAAGTATATTTGACTTATACTTTAAGTCTTATTTAAGCTATACTTCATTGTTATACGCTAGGGGCGCTATTACACATCGTCTGTGCAGAACTTCCAAAACACAAGTGAAGAAGAAACTGACACAACAAATTCTTCCACATGTTATCTAACAGCATCAAAACCATAGATGTGTAAAACCGTGTAACGTTATGGAATAAAATGTCGACCCATAAAGAGGTAATAATGACTGTAAAGCTTTAGTGTGTTGATCGACTACAGTTTGATGATCACGAATCGTCTTTTTTTTGTTATCTTTTTGATCAAAATGTTATTTATTTATTTTTATGAAACGTACCCACATTTAAGTGTTTATCAAAAAAAGAATGCATGGAGCTAGAATAAAATCTAGTAGTTTACTGTGACTATACTTCAAAGTGTACTAAAATGCATAAAAAAGTATTTAATTAGTAAACTATCATTATGCCTATAAGTTCACTTTTAGTAGCTTAATTTACTTTTACAGAATTTAAACTCTTGACATCATTTGGTTCGGTGCCACAGGAAATGCTTCTGTCTCTGAATACATTTTGTACTTCATACCCAACATGGTCTAGATAATAAACACGGTTCCTGCAGTCATGGAAAATTTGGAAGCATAAGATTTTTAAAATGTAATTTACAGGCCTGGAAAAAAAAAAATTATTATTATTATTTTTTTTAGATCTATGTTCTTTTTTGTAGATCAGAATTATTTCATAGGTAAGAAGTTGCTCTTTTCTGAGTGCAATCTCTATAGACTGACACCTCATCCAGTACCTCATCACAAAGGACTAAAAAAACATGGATATTTGTTGATCAAAACATGTGGGAATCCTGTTATATGGTCTCTTTGTTTACAGGTATTCATATGCAACAAGGTACAGTAACAGTAACATACTTTTTATGTTTGGGTAGACAGTACATAAGGACAGTGTTTTTACTGTGTTATAGATATATTTATTATCACTTAACCCTATACCTATATCTATCTATCTATCTATAGATATGGCAAATTTGTAATTTTTAAAGATTTTTTCACAGTCATGGTTGCTAGACAAAGTTCGCTGAATTAAAGAGGGTTCCTACAAATTTTCCATTTTAAAATCCCATACTTTTCCAGAATAAAATTTTCAAACCTCTCAGTAGATTTGCAGACCAAATTTAACATAAATGGTTCATAGAGCATTATTTACAGCTTTATATTTGGTATATAGTACAGTCATCTGTAAATATTTTTATTTTCTCAGTTTTTATTTATTTATTTATTTTTTTATTGATTTTCTCAAAGTAACAACATACAGAGCCCCTAAAAATAAAAAATACAGACTTTTACATGCACACAAGAAACTTTTTTATGCCCACGAGAAACTATTCACATGTGCATGGGAATTTTTTTGCATGCTTACACATTCAAATTTCTAGTTTTATATTATCTATTTCCTTTGTGCATCACTGATCATGAATTAACAGATATCTACTTGCTAAAAATGTGGGTTTTCTTATAGTGGTAACCCTACCAGCAAGGCCTAATGTTGCATTTAAAACATCCTCTTTGGCAGCAGAGAAACCATGACACGAAATGGGCTGATGGCATAAAATTGGCCAAATTCAAGGGTCTATAAAAAAGGCTGGTACTGTAAAAAAGTGTTCAAAATGTGGCTTTCATTAGAGCAGTGTATCATATTTTAAGGCCTTAGGTCTCTTTAACGCATAGTCTGTGGCAGCCAAGAAACCACACCACGAAATAGGCTGTAGACACAATAGGTGGATTAGTGTGCATTGTGCTATATGTTAATGGTTTCTTGAGGCTATGCAATACGGTGCTAAGGATATAGTGAGAAGAAACCCAAAATGATTATAAACTGCTTTTTGCATGATGAAAAAGTGCATCTTAAATTAATTCAGTCGTATAAGAATCACTTAACAGCTGCCATGAAACCTCAACTCTTGTACAATAATTTATATTCAAGAAATTCTTAATTTTCTATTATAAAAAATTCAATAGAGGCAAAAATCTGGAAACACAAATATTTTTCCATACTCTGCAAATTCCATACTTTTCTATATATTTCCAAACCCCATAGGAACCCTGATAAAAAACTTGATTTTGGTTCTGTTTCTCACACCACGCAATCATATGTAATCTGAAAATTTTGATTATAGTGCAAGAATAAAATGAATGATATTTTTTTGGTGTATTTGTGTTGTTTTTTATTTATTTTTTTTATTCAAAATTTACAAGTTCCGCGTCCTATGGAAAATGAAATAAAAAAACAATCTTTTTAAAAATACATATGAATGAGATCACACTGGGTCTTCGCAGCCTATTAAAATCTCCATAAAAGCAGTGCAGTGAACAATTATTTGTGACCAAAAAAATGGCATATTTATATGCAACAAACATGCAATGTCACTATGTCAGCTATGTTGAAAACTGTTTCAACAATGTAATGCAAACTAAATCACTTATCTCTGCAGTCGCTCAGTGAGGAATTAAGACTGGGGTGAGAAAGCCAGGAGAGAAAGTAAGGAGCTGTTTGACGTTTTTTTGACAGAAAGACGTTTGCATTCTCCTGCGGGCATCAACTCCCTCTTGAGTAAGTCCTATTAAATCCTTTGGCTTCTGCCTCATCACATGGTAGAGAGATAACAGACAGCTTTATTTACCCTACTGATTTCACGGTACATTACTAACACATCTCACCCTTGTCATCCGAAAATTCTGGATGGTTTGGCTTTTCTCCAACATTCTCACCAACACTGAACATCCATTTTTAGAAAGAAAAAAAAAATAAGTGTAGGAAAGTCTCCATGCAAATATTCAGGGTTTGACAGACAGATGAGAGTATAATGTCCTACACACATTTGTCAGGTGATATTTAGGCAAAATCACAAAAAGCAAGAGCGCTGTTGTACTGAATAGCAGCACAGTCATCTAACTTGACTCGCTCTGCTTCCATTCCACACTGCTCACACACTCTAGTCTGAAATGTTACAAACACAGACAAGCTTAATGATGCACACTAAATAAAAATAAAATTAAGGTAATTGCGACTTTTAATCTTAGAATTCTGACTTTTTTATGCTGCAGCTCTGAGATATAAATCTATAAACTGAGATAGTTCTGACTTTTTGTTAGTGAGATTTATTTTTGCAATGCTGACTTTATAACACACAACTGCGAGTATAAAAGTCATAAACTTACTAAAAACAGCAACATTTTTCAAAAGCCCTCCTAAAAAACATTTAAAATGCACATTCAAAACTCACATCAGATGTTCACACTAATGTTTAAAACAGTTAAAAAAATGAAAACAATGAAATGATACTTTAAAGTGGTGCTTGATTCATCAACAAGTAGTTTGATTTAATTAAAACAAGTTTTATTAACTTAAAAACTAAAAAAAGTCACATGAGGTCAAATTATTTAAGTTAGTAGAACTTGTTTTTTTTTTAAATAAGTTTACTCTACGTAATCTATTTGATTACTTTGAACGTTTGCCTCTTTTTTACCTTGGAATTGGACTTAACTTGCATTTTTACAACATTTTTAACCATTTTATAACTCTTTGTAACTTTTTAGGAAAATAAGTCAAACTAACATTTGTGGGAATAAAGTCAGAATTGCAAGTTTATATCACACACAGAATTCAGAAGTCAGAATTGTGAGACAAAAAGTAAATAACCTTGTTTAATTTTTTTATTCAGTGGCGAAAACGGGCTTTCATATAATACAAACAAGTGAACAATCAGCACTTTTGGATCACCTGTTGGCAAGTCAAAATAGAAGACGATGAGTAAAAAAAATAGTAAAGGCAAATGTGAAACGGGTATTAGGCATGAACATATTAGGCAAGACATCATGACTTGCACACAAACTGCTATATTGTGGAGAAGGTCACACACATATAAACATTCACACCTGTTAAAGTAATTCACAGTTGTTCACTCATGAATCCCTGGCTGGCCCAGGCAGAGCCTCAAATCTTGTGTCTGCAGCAGCCGGTGAGCTCAGATTAACCTGTATTTTTGCCATACTGTGTAGGAGGAAGAGATTAAATGTTTGGCACGAACTCTAAGGGAGCCGCAGCTCAGATCAACACAGAAGGGTTACATCAGGTTAATAGAGGACACATTGAAGAACCCATTGATTATGCCCTCTTACAGATCAAGATTAATATATATTACTCTTGATATAGCCTACAGTATATATCAAGCACGCATTGCAGCCGAAGGCCAGGAACAAGAGGGTAATTTGTCTCTTTGAAAAGTAGGGCTCCTCATGTATCATTTTCATTATCCATCAACAGCCTTGTTAATGGTTTCTATACAGTTTCTCCTTTTAAATATCGTTAACATTTTAGGTAAAAATCGCATAAATATTTGTCATGATCAAACTGCATTATAGCATATACATTAAACTAGAAGTGGAACATTTAGAATCATATAGTGGATGTCCAGTGTGCAACAAAATTAGGACTAAACTGTTCTGAAATGCAGAACCTAAAGTTGCATTTTATGATAATATACACTAAAAAATAAAGGTGCTTTAAAAGGTTCTTCAAACAATGCCATAGAGGAACCATTTTTGGTTCTACAGAGAACCATTCTCTTTCATACCTTTTTATAATCTGAAGAACCTTCTTTCACCATTAAGAATCGTTTGCGAAACAGAAAGGCTCTTTAGATGTTTAAGCTTCTTAAAGCACCTTTAAGAACCTTAGGCATCGTAAAGCACCTTTATTTTAAGAGTGTATCTAAAGATTGTGTGGAATCTGAGCATCATAGTCAATCATTAAACATTCTGCAGGACAAAGTTTGGAGAGCACATATGGATATCTACAAGAATCCAACATTACAAGCATCTCCCCTCAGTGTTTGAAACTGATAAGACTAGAGCTGCGTAAGACGCTAAACAGCAGGATAAGAGGCAGATAACAGCATTATTGTCCAGGCAATCAGTCGGTTCAGGCTTTTGTAGTCAATACCACTCATGGGTAAAGCTTTTGATAAGAATGGTTAGTGGGTTATTAATATATTTAGAGAAACACCAGTCATTTTGAAAAGAAAGAGACACATTCGAGAAAAGCCCATTTTTTTAAATCGCTTTCCCACATTGTAAAGAAGTGCTCTCGTTCCACTCGCCTCTCTTCTAAGAAGTATAATCATTATTGTAATTATAATAATTATAATTATAACCATTACTGTCAATCCACACTTAATTATGTTCAGAAGTGGAGAGTAAATCATGAAACGTTAAAAAGTCGATTGTTCAAAGCCTGTTTCGTCTCATTTGGGACCATGGGGGTTCATAAATATTCCGGGGATTGCTTAGGTCTTGGCATTCCAGTTCCTGGAAACCTCAGAAGAAAAGGCAAGCATAACGAGTCCAGGTCACAGGAGGAATGTATTCGATTACAAATAAAAAACATTTGCTGCGTTGACAATAAGACCCCAAAACATCGGACAGGCTGACAAGACCGTTCGTTCTCCTCATTAATTGACCACTACAACTCACAGTAGCTCTTCGGCTTTCTAGAAGTTAGTTGCTCGCTGAGAATTGAGCCTTCACTGTGGCTGTTTGTAATCTTAAATCAATAGCTGCAACTGGGGAGAAAGGAGATGGACAGGAGGCAAGCTGGACTTTTCTTGCATTCCCACAGAAGACCGAAGGAGAAAAATAGCTGAATAAAGTCATCAATGTTAATGAATCCATTTTCATTTAGTGAGCTGTCCTTCACAATGACAGAGGGGGGCAGAGGTAACGGTATGAATCACCACACTTGAAAAACACAAGAGTTCTAATTAACCAAGCGCTTTGAATGAGACTGTTGAATACATCAGCACTCGACATGAAAGAGCGAGTTGCGGCCGCTAGACAGCTGTTGAGTCCCTGAGCTCAGAACATCAGTGCACAGGGGTCTGTCTGCAAAACTGGCTACAGTGGAGGCAACGATAATCTCCAGAAGGATCCCGGACAAGCCCCCAGTTGGCAGATGGGCTTTTTTCTCTGTCACTTACTTAGCTGAGCAGTGAAAATGCCCACTCTGTGGTTGGAGTCGGTTTTGTGGCAGCAAGACAGGAAAAAAGCAAACTTCACCATAAGTACTTCAAATCCCAAAGTGGCAGCATTCAGAATCATACCATTCTTGTTGGCCGTTCACAGGTAATCTGAGGCTTTAAACTCGCACTTTACAGCGCATGAAGGTGTCTATGGCTGTGATCCGTTAAATAGGCACCCAGAGACCTTTATATGTGGGCAATAGAAAAGCTGCAGAGTAGAAGGCTCAAGAGACAGTAATTCTAACATGCCTCTCCACGGTTGTGACTCCTGTGGTGCAATGGAGTACTTTCATTGCACAAAGCTACCATTTTTACAAAATACAGACGTTAATGAAGGGTATCTACCAAAATAAAGCTATTTTCCCTTTTTGGCCTAAAATAAGATAAAGTAAACAAGAAACATTAAGGGAGGATATAGCCTCGCTGATACAGGAAGAAATATTGAACTAGAACTTTTGAGGCAGTGTAGGGGGCTGCAATCTCTGCAATTGTTTTATTTTATTTATTTATTTATTTATTATTTTTTATTCTATCCTCTCTCTCTGAGTAGACCAGATCAAAATCTGAGTTCATGGGCCTCATTTATAAAGACTTGCGTAAAAACCATCCTTGATTTTATCTAAGAACTTTTCTGATTTGATCGTAAGAGCGATTCAGAGAAAACGAACGTACCTCGAAATCCATGCGTACGCCAGTCATTCGGTTATAAATCACAAATGATCGTGGAATTGTGTGCAGCTGAATGTTCCGCCGTCGAAACGGCCCTGCTTAATTAATTAACATATAAAATGAGCTCATTCCTAAAGCAAAAACTCTGACAATGGCAAGTAAAAAGGAGTGCAAGAAATCAAATTAGTGAGGCTGAACTATCTGCAATACCAGGCATTACCACAAGGAAACGGTCGTACGCCAAGCTGGAATCTGACGTGGAGATAAGTACTTTTCCACGTCAAAGACGGTTTTTATAAATCTGTACTTTGACGTGGATTTGATCGTAAGAACACTCTAAATCAGTGCGTAAGAAAGTTTTATAAATGAGGCCCCTGATCTCTTACCCTGTAAAGAGCTGATCTGCAGTTACTTCTACACTGGAGAAGTCTACACTGTCATGACATAACAATACTAGATCATGCACAGTATAATCAATGGAGCTGTCTAAACTGTTAGTGTCTGATATGCACTTTTGTGCTGAAAATGCCTTCAGTTGACAGACATCTTTTGACAAGCACCAGTCGTGTTCTTTTCATTGTAGACAACTATAGAGTGCTGCAGTGATGATGCATTTTTGTAGGCCAACCTAGAAGTTAGCATTTCCATTGGCTTCTGGATTACTCCACAAAATAGACCAACAATAGTTTAGGATCCTTAGATTTTCTACATATTATATATATGTGTAAGTAAATAAGTTTAAATGTATTTGCAAGAGCACAATTGAAAACATGATTGTAAATGGTGTGATAATGAACCTCAGTAGTCCCATTTTGCCAATTGTTAGCAACTGCCCTTTTCAAGACAAGTAAAAGTTTATCACAAAGTGGTATTTCTGATGTGTTTTATGTTGTAGAATAAAATGTGAAAATATTTTGAGCTTGCATTCATCACATACCCATTAAAAAGCAACAACAACATTGACTTTGAGAGTACTAAGATGCTAACTTATTTCCGGATTTTGGTGCTTGTACCTGTCACACCCCCATTTATTTGACTATTTGTGTTGGTTTCTACCTCTTGTGTCCATATTTGGTCCTTCCTTTTCCCCTGTCCTTGTCGTGTGTAATTATTATTTAATCATTATCACCTGTCTCTCTCATTAGCATTAGAAGTTATTCTTCCTGACCTTCATGTATGGATTTTGCTATTGTGGATTATATTAAAGACTTTTAATTGTATTTCACCTTCCTTACACATAACTGTGACAGAAGATCAGACCACCAAACAGTGAAGCGGAATTATTACCCTGCGTTTTTGTTTCTGTCAGTGTTTTTATTTTTCCTTTATAATGAATCACCCTGCCTGCCACCTCCTCATGCTGGAGCAAAGGAGCCTTTCCCTCGAGTACCATACTAGACTACCGGACTACTGCCTCTGCACTTTCTATAAGACCAGCCTGAACAACGAGTGCAGAGTGAGGTTGTCTGAAGATGGTCCTCGGGGAAATTTTGCCACCTACATTGAGTGGGTGCTGGTGTCCTGCAATTCATCGATGACTGTGGACATCATAGATGACATCATCCCCACTCATGACCCAGAGCCCAGCCAACCAACACTCCGACTCACGGAGCATGAGCCCGAGCCCGCCACGGACGGAGAGCCAGAGCCCGACGTGACAGAGCCATCACCTATGGGAGTGACAGCGCGGAGGATTGCCACAGAGCCTGAGCCAATCCTGTCCGACAAGGTGGGAGAGCCAGTTACAGTGCCCGTGATGGTGGAGCTCTACCAGAAAGACTCAGGAGAATTTATACTGTGACAATAACATTTATTTAGGAGCTCAGCAAGCAATCAGGTTATTTGGCGTAGGCCCCGTTCTTAACTTGCATTCAGAGGGTACGGAATCTGCGAGTCCCGCCTGAAGACGAAGGCAGGGGCGCCGCTCACCCCCTGGAGTCAGGAAAGGGGCCATCTGGTGTTGTTGGGTGAATGGAGGAAAAGAAAGATCTGAAGTCTTCGGGATGGAGGGGATAGTTTGACTGATGGTGATGTGGTTGGTAGAGGGAGGACCCAGCTTGGTGGAGTAGAGTCGTTGGAGGAAGGATCCCATCTTGGTGGAGGCGGGGAGGATGGAGGTACTGGAGCGACAGCATCTGCAAACTCAGACATGTGTAAGCGCTACCCTTTTTAAGCTACAGTAAATGATATGATTGGATAGATGAGGAGGTAATTAGTGACGCGAACAATTGAGTCTTCCTGGCAGAACTTGCGCTAGCTTCATTTCACAGTGGAGCAAGAGGGGTCTATGGAAAGCCCCACCCACTGCACCGCCACTGAGGGTGAGCTGAGGCTGGATCTGGGACCACTATATTTGGGACAAGACTTGACCTAGAGGACAAGACCTAGGTCTCGCCTGGCTCTTCCTGCTCCGGGTCCCTTCTGTCTGCTCCCTGCCTCCTCTCTCCGTCTTATCCACCCTGGACCCTTCTGTCTTCTCTCTCCATCTGATCCACCCTGGACCCTTCTGTCTTCTCTCTCCCTCCCGGGTATCCTCCGCCGAAGCCTCCTCCTATACAGACTTTCTGTGTCCAACTCTTCCTTTTCCTACGGCGTGAGTTTGTGTCTTTCAGGAGGGAGGATTAATGTCACACCCCTATTGGACTGTTTGTGTTGGTTTCTCCCTCTTGTGCCCATATTTGGTCCTTCCTGTTCCTGTCCTCGTCATATGTGATTATTAGTTAATCACTATCACCTGTCTGTCTCATTAGCCTCCCTTTAAAAGTGGGTTTCAGTTCAGTGTTTGTTGTCCAGGGTTGGGGACAATTCAGGAATGAACTCAACAATTCCAATTCAAAGAAGGAAATGGAATTGGAATTCAACAACAATTACAGGAAACAGAGTTGGAATTGAATTGGAATTACAGGAAGTGGAATTCAATTCAGGGAAATTCCACTGAATTCCGTTTATTGCTGTTTCTGAGCATTTATTTGTGATTGCATTTAGAGACATACATTTGAACTTTATTTATGATACTTTACAAATACCAAGTAATGTATGAAATAGAGTTGATCAAATGCAAGTAAATAAGAATGAGAACTGTACATTATGAATTAATAATTGAATGAAAGTGGTGACAAGTTTCTGGATGTACTATACATTCAATATATGATTATCACATAATATATGTCTCAACTCACAAAAAAATTAGTCATGTTCATTCATGTATTTCATTCACTTTTAACATACTAAACATACAGTACTTTGTATTTCTTTTATATGTTTGTTGTTTATGTGGTTTACAATATTTAATGTACTATAAACTATTAAGCAAATGAAGTCTAATTATTTTATTTAGCAACTCAAGTGGAATTTAGTGGAATTTATTTGATTTCAATTCTGTTTCCTGACATTCCAATTCAATTCCATTTCCATTTCCTGTCAGCTGCATGCAATTCCAAGTCCAATTCCATTTCAGGAAGTGAATTGGAATTTACCATTCATTCTCAATTCAATTCATGAATGGCCCCAACCCTGTTGTTGTCCAATCTCAAGGTTATGTTTGTGTGTCTTCCTGTCCTTCGTGTATGGATTTACTTATTGTGGATTATATTAAAGACTTGTCATTGTATTTCATCTTCGTACTGCACCTTCCTTACACATATTTTGTGACAGAACCTAGATGCTTCTGAAAAATTAACCGGAAGTGTTACCAACAAGTTCACACAGACAACAATTTGCAACTTATATCAGTTCTTCTTTATACAACTGAACAGCAATGCAGTGTGGTAACCACCAAAGGAAATGCAGACAATGCCTCTCACATAGTCTATCCCCTGATAGAGTTGAATATCGCAGTAAAGTAGCATTAACTACAAGCAAACAACAGTGCACAACTTCACAACCTCCAGCAATTAAATCACTGTCAGTGTGAATGCACCTCAACTGAGGACAGCAAAACTGTTGTTGATGCAAGCAAAACAGTTAGGACAAAGGCAAAAAATACTGAAAGCAGAATGTACTGACTTTAATCAAAACTCACATCAAGCGTCAGCTGTTGACACTTTCATTTCTTTGATTCAAGAATCTCACGGACGTGTCAGCACGTGTTTTTATCTCAATGCTTCTCTCTGCTGTTGCTAAGTAACACCGTCACAGTCTTTCTTTTGTTGTAATAGACAAGGGAAGAAACAAGGAGTTTTACAGTGTAGTTTTTAGTTTTCGAGAATGACCTTAGGTTAGATCAAAACATGACAAGGTTACGCTCTGGAATCTCACGCGAGACTGTGTGGAATGACATGAAGTGTCATGCTGTGGAAGTGTATGTAAGGTACCTTGTGTTAAGAAACCCTCAGGAGACAGAAGCAGAAGTCAGAAAGGTCAGACGCAGCTCAATGAGATTCTCAAATAGAATCCTGGAGTCTGTTTAGATGTTTTAAGCCTTTTATTGCTATTAAAAACCATTCTCCTGAATGAAAATCCAGGCAAAAAAAATATTTGGCATTGTGACGTGATGGTACGTTGGGCAAAATGACCTGAAATGGTCTGATGGAAAAATGTCGGGTTATCGACACATTTTCACATTCTGAAAAGAAAATCCCATGAATTATACTGAATGATAAATATTGCCAACAGTCACATAGAGCTCCTCAATAACACACTGCTGGTTGTGAGTAGTGTTGGCACAGCGTGGTTTGAGCTGGCACATCCAGGTCACTTTTACTAAAACACTACATGAACATTTATCCTAATTAGATCCAAAGCAAAGCTCTGCAATTAGTACTTATTACAGTACTTTCATAAAAGGTTATTCCGTTCATAAAGTCACTGATACATTGGTAATGCCATGGTTAAAATGAACAAGCATATTTAAAACAAATGTTAAATGACATGTAAACACAGACGTTTTAATAAAAATAAATTACATAAATTAATTCAAGTATCTTCAAGATGCAGCCATCCAAGTTTTAGCACATTGAGCTCATAGACAATTTACCAAACATACTCTACCAGCAGCGATAATAAAAATCCCTCTCATCAGCACTGCACATCACACAGTTCAGACACCGAGGTTCATATTTGCATCTACACAATATGGCTCATAAAAGTTATGTAAAAGAGACTTGCGTCCCTTGAGTTGACAGGTGATCTCAGCTTTAAGTTCAGAACAGGCAAGTATAGTCTAGTATAATGTAGAGCGTTTATTCCAAACAGTAAGCATTTTTAATTCCTAACTCTATAATACCCCTAACACCTAACCCTAAACCTCACTCCAAATCTAACACTTAAACCCTTAATACTAACGCTTTCCCTTTCTAAATCATTCCTAGGGGGGCATTCACACAGGACACAGTCCATTTGCACTATTTTTAAATCCTTCGCCATGCAAAAAGTAAATAAAAATAACAATTTTAATTATTACGGATGTGTATCTTATGGATTTTAATTATTTTTAATGAATAAACTGAACTGATTGGTCACTCAAATGAAACGTACACAAGGTGCCCCACACTGGAATACAAATTCCTGAAGTTATAGTCAAATCTTTGGCCACTGCAACACACACATACTCTACATGAACATTTTCAGGTGCCTTGAAAAGTTAAATCTGTCAAGATCCTGTGTGAACGGCCCCATATTGTTATAATTTTAATTATGAGAAGCATTTCAAATATACTAAATGAGCTCAAATATGAAGTGAATATTAAAAAATAACATCATGTGGTATATTAATCAATAAAATTATTTAGGGAAAACTTGTGTAAAAGAAACAACACCATAGTCAATGGCAAAAAAAAAAGTGAACATGACCTTTTTTCATTCCGTGACACTGAAACATTCACTGGAATCCACTGTAGATTCTTGAAAATCAATTCATAATGTTCATCATTTGTACAAGCATCCTAAGGAAGATAGTAATGCAGCAGCTATTTTACAGCGGATAGGAGGCAGGGACTGCTCGATCATATGTATCTGATGCATGAACAATGCAGACAGGCAAATCCCGTTAAATATACTGCTGGAGGTCCCAGTCGTTTTTCCCTAGTCGTAAGTCTGGATATGGTCTCCCCCAGCAGGTTTCGGACTCCAGTGGCCATCAGAAGTGACCCATCCGTGCAGTAAAGACGCTGCGGGGGCGAGTCGAGGACGTTGAGCGGCCAAAGCTAGATGACGGCAACTTGATGATGAACTGGGAGGTGACTGGCAGCAGATACCTACACAGACGGAGACAGGAATCAGAAATGGGGGTTGGATGCCGGACTCAAAGGCAGGATTAGACACACAAAGGTCACCTAAAGAGATCAGTCCCTTTTCCTCCCTCTCCGCTTCCAATCCTCCTCCAGCTGATGCTTTAGATTTCCCGTCCCCTCTGCTGACCCTCACGTTTACACGGTGCCATTTTAAACAATGAGTGACACAAGTGGCTGAACGTGACTTGTTTTAACAGATAAGAACATGTTTAATGCACAGGATGCTCCGAGACAGGATAACAGGTTAGATAATTAGGGCCTACACGGAGACAAGGAGGGTAACCAGCCTGGACAGCTGACGACCCACACTATCTAATTGTAGAACAGCTTAATTATAATTCCACTTGAAACAAGGCACTTTAAATTGTTAATTAAGTAAATAACACAGTGACAATAAAAACAACTTGTGCTAAATAAGCTGAATACACTAAATCAGTTGAACAAACAGTGAACTGCTAAAGTCTTTTTTATTTTAGTAGCGGTAAAAATGTTTTTTTTTTTTAATGCCTTTAGAAATATATTTCTGTCATGACAACTCTCGGAAAAGTTTAGAATGATAATGTATATGACAATGTTAATGTATTTGGTCTTAACGGAATAGATCTGCTATGCTGCTGCTGCTGTTACTTATTGCTGTTGTAGATTATTGCTGCTCAAGTACAGAACTTGCTACTGCCAAAGCATATGGCGATACGGTGCTGTGAGTATTTAAGACATACTGCTGCTGCACAAATAGCATTAAATAACCTGTCTATACAGGTGGAGCTGGGGAAGGTGGAGGGTTTCAGAGGAACTCTGAAAGCGTGCTGCGAAATGCCCAAGTGAATGCTACCAGCCATTTAAATAGCTGCAAGCTGCAAGCTTATTGGTTGCGTATGCAACACGAACCTATCAGCTTGTGTCAAGTCGTATTTCATGGCAGACCTAGGTATTTTATACATTTCTAACAGTTAGACATGAACTCAACTTCTCTCAACAAAATTTAGATTTCTGTCTGTAAAAAACTTTTATACTCAATGCTGTATCTTTATATAAAGATATTTTGAAGAAAGTGAATTTTGTGCTATTTTCACTTCATAATGCAGATTTGAGCTGTTTGGTCGAACCGTACTGCGTCAACGCCGTATCGCATGAGCTACCGAGCAAACTGACTGCGCTAGAAAACTCATTCATATGAAGCTGTATATGTGACGACAACGTTCAAAAGTATACATTGTCAAATTGTGCAGGATGTTAAAATAGTTTTGAAGCCATATTTCAATAATCTGCAGTAGTAATTGTGTGAAAATTATGCTTTATTAATCAAAATTCTGTGTGTAAATCATATTTTGTGTGACAAGTTTATACAGCCTCTAGTGTGCATTTCAACTGGAAATTGCAGTGATTCATAAATATACAGTAAGTACTTTTTTCAGGTTTGCAGAAATGTATATAGAGGCACGTATTCCAATGAGCCAATGTTGGAATATCCAAACCACTGACTTTTATAGTATGAAAAAAACTGCTAAAAAGTGCTATGGAAGTCAATGGGGAGCAACGCACCAATGTTCTTCAAAATATCTTCTATTGTGTTCAACAGAAGCAAGACATTCAGTTAGACATTTTACAACAATTTATTAAATTCAAGTGTGTTGAAGTATATTAAAATCATTGTTTCTGTGAACATATATATAATAAATAAAATAATGTTCAATAGCAGAAGTGTCACATTTTTAATTTAATCACACAAGCCCAGAAAGTGGCTTTGTTCAAATGCAACATTGTAGTTTTGACAGCAATACATAATGCCAGTACAAATTAGGACCGCTTCTTATCTAACAAACAAAGATTTGTTCTAAAGCCCCTGCTGCAGAAAGACAGGGCCAAGAGACTTGGAAAGAATCAAATTAACTTTTATAAAAGAATGTCCTTGAATCTACTCATGATACTGTACTAGAAATGTTTTTTCAATGCATTTACACCAATCGGCTATGTGTAATAAGAAACGTGGATGAACTGCATCGTGTGTTATGGATCACATAACTGTGGACAATGATGAATATTGATAAATATGTCCAATGCACATATTGAGCCACCTTTCACATCATGAGCACATGATCCTTCCCGGTGTTCCTTTCATTAAAGCTTTAAAAATCAAATCTGATGCTTTGGTTCTTCCCTCCAGGAAATCCAGACAGGTGAGTTTCTCAGGAAATGGTTTTGGGTTGGGGTTGAGCCTCATTACCATATTTTACACTACAGACTGCTGAGTTTGGTCAACAAAAGGAAATGTCAAAGGAATATGAAATTCAAATATGAACATATATGGAGGTGGGCCTTTCTGGCTCTGAAGAATTCCCTGTAAGGAAGTCTCATCCATGAGAGAGCTCCATCACTCAGGGTCCAATCAGGCTGCAGGCAGTGTTTAATTGGACCTCTGTGAGGATTCCTCCAGGTCTTTGGCTTTTGATCATTGAGCAGTTCTTGGAAAAACCTGCCAGTGCAAAGCCCCTAGAGAACCGCCAGCTGTCTAACCTTCGAACGTGTGTGTGCTTTACTAATTACACACAATCGCTCGGAGATCTGCACATATCTCACGTCTGTTTGCTTGTTTAAAGCCTACACTCTATCACCCAACTGCCACACGCCGCATAAAACTTTGAGAGAGAACTTTTAGACACTTTGAGAGAAAATGGAGACTTCCTTATTCACCAAATATCATATTACGGTTTTCAAAAGTTAAGAAAGGTTTCCAAAGCTTTACATCCTGATAAAAATTCGAACAAAACTTTCCGTGGCATCTTATGCAACAATGTTGTTGTAAAACCATGAAAGTGTCTTGTTTTCATTAATTCTAAGGTGTTACTTTTCATGACTAAACACTGAATCTTAATGACTTGTTGGTAATACCTTACATGTAACCTTTAATGCTTTACTACAACCACACCAAAATTCTGTTTTCCGACCCAATTTATATTAAGTGTCCTTAACTACTGTGTACTTACATTTAAATAAAAAATTTGATACAATGCATTTAATGTGTACATACATGTTTTTACATAAAAATCCCACCCTGTAATTTCATGTATTTAATTTCTGTAATTACATCGATAATTACACTGTTGACCATACATCTACCACCAAACCTGTCCCTAATTTACCAATTACAAAAATGCAGTGTGCGACTTTTTGAAAAAAATTTTAGCAGAAATTGATTGGATATAAAAAATGGGCATTGCATACATACACTAACAGACGGTTAGAGGAGGGGCTTAAAAATAAAAGGACTTGTGTGTGACGTAAAATGAACAGTAAAGGGAGGCAGAGCTTTTGTTCAAAGATTCCAAACACATTTCTTTGGAATAATGCGTTGATAAATCATACATCCTGGAACACAAAGTACATGAGGTGAGTTTCTGTTGATTTAGGGGTATGGCTAATCTCTTAGACAAAGTGCACATTTCTTATACTTTATGCCACTTGACCTCTTCTCCTTGTATTCAAGAGAGAGGAAAATCACCTGATGGATCTGAACAAGGAAGGAGGAGGAGGCGATGGAGTAAGAAGTAAGGATGAGACTGTTACCCAGACATCATTTTCCTAACGAGGCAAAGCAGATGCTGGCTGATTGAAAAATAACGGATCCCCAAGGGCCGTTCCAGCAATGAGTTGTCAATGAGGCATGTCCTGAGAGAACGCAAGTGTGAGAAGAGAGCGGATATTGGCTAGGATGGAGAGTGGAGAGGAAATCGAAAACGACTTGCTGGTCTCTCCATGAAAAAAAAAAAAAGCAGATGGACAAAGGTTGGTGGCCAAAGATCAGATATATTGGAGATATGGGAGGAACAACTGTGATCCAAATCCAAAAGATACAACCGGAAGGGATGGAATCACAGGATGAGGGAGGTCCAGCAAACAAGGCAGTCAACAAGTCAGGGTCGAAAGATGAAAACCAAACTAAATAACTCTGCTTGATTCTAAGCTACACTTAAATCCTTAAGCTTATGGAACTGTGTTGGCAATGGCACTTACAATGCAAATACTTTGTTGTTATGACACCACTATACAGGTAAACCCTCTGATCTCAGGTAAAATTAATGTCTGCATAAGCACATCAAAATAGTAGGTGAGCTGAACTATCTAATAACATTGAGCTCTAATAATACATTTTCTAACAAGTACAAGTAAAAATGTTCTGCACAAAAAAAAAATGGTTTTGTGATTTAAGGTGAGGTCATACAAGTTGTTGACATTTTGTGGACAAAAAAGTCCCTTATTATTGGTTAATATGGATGCATGAAGCACCTCTCAAACATAAGTCACTTTCCAACCAAGGAGCTTTCTGTTGGTCATATTTATGACCAACTTTAATGGCCAAATTGACCATTAAAGAACTGTGCAGGGAACTTTTTCGCGTTCATGTGAAACTCTAGATGATGCAGATTTCTATTGAAATTACAGAATTTGGATCTGGCTGCTCAGTAGTGGTACAGCAACTGTGGCAATGGGAAGTGACGTCTCCGCTCCCTTCTTCAGGGAACAAGGGTTTCACAAGTAATGGAGATGTTCCCTTTCAGTCGGTCACTTTTGTGACTAGCGAATTGGCAATCCCTACCAAAGCGGCACTGATGCTGCCCCTTCCAGTGCTCTGCCTAAACCTCCTGATCCCCTTATTAGAAGACAGGACAGGGCTTATGCAGAGAAGGTCAATCACTGCTTTTCCTGCACAATCCACTCAGTGAGACTTTGATAACACTGGGAAAGCGTGCCCTTTCTGCTGGAAAAGGAGCATTGCAGAAGCCACATCCTCCCACAGGTAGGCTGTAAGTGGAATTTACTCATATTCTAACCACGTAGGGCCTTACTACATATGGAAGTCTCTAGGGTGACTCAGACCCAATTAGGACATCTTTGCTGAGACGGCAGATCGTAACAGACAAAGAGCTGCTCTGAGGTCATGAAGCTTTGTGTTTGGTTCACGTACAGACGCAGAGTCTGGATGGGACAGAGCAAAGCTAGGGCTGGGTCTGCATTCTCCAGGAGCAGCACTTCCAGGTTCACCACCTGGTCCCTGAAGAGAGTGGAATCTTGGCCATGTAGCCGGACTGAGGTCTCAGAATTACATGGGAGTCAGCTGGCCCAAACTCTAGGCATGATTTTTCAACCGAAAATGCCTGCTGGTCCACTACCCTCGAGGAAGGCCAAAGCAACCAGAAGCAAAGTCTTCATGGATAGAATCTTTAGCTTTACTAACTGTAAAGGTTCAATGTGACACTCTGAAGTCCTTCTAGACAAAAGAGCCAGATTCCAAGAGGGTATAGAGGGAGAGTGAGGAGGATTTAACCTTCTCGCCCCCCCTGAGAAACCTGACGACCAGGTCGTGCTTCCCTACCAACTTGCCACCTATGGGGTTGTGATATGCAGAAATTGCTCCAAAAGCGGGACCGCCTGGGGATGGAGTCTCCATTCTGTTGGAAGTGCAGCTCGTGACATCTCGTCGGCTGCATGATTGAGCACACCCGGGATGTGAATGGAGCAATGCAAACTCAGATGCTTTCGACTCCAGAGGAGGGGATGGTTTGCGAGTTCTGACATGAGGCGGCATCGTAGACCACCTTGCCGGTTGATGTATGCAACGGTCACAGTGTTGCCCGTACAGACCAATAGGTGTTTTCCCTGTAGTGCCTTTTTTAGGCAGCCCAGTACTGCTAGCAACTTGAGGCAGTTGATGTGCCAATGCAGTTGGGGACCCATCCAAACCTCTGACACTGCATGCACATTGTATGTGGCCCCACAGCATGCCTGAAAACCTCTTCTAGGGGCACGAAATGAAGGGTTCACCCACGGGCCAAAGGTTTGGCAACAGGCCGGAGTAATATACACCTGGTCAGTGCCGCGTTGCGACACCCATCTCATGACTGTTAAGCCAGGGATGAAGCAATCTCATATGAAGCAAACCAAGCGGTGTTACTGCTGCTGTGACTGCCATATGCCTCAGGAGCCTCTGAAATAATTTCAGTGGGACCACTGTCCTGCCTTTGAACAAATTAAAGCAGTTCAACACTGACTGAGCACGCTCCTTTGTGAGGTGTGCTATCTGTTCGACCAAATCCAGATCTATCCTGAGAAAAGAGATCTTCTGCATAGGGGAGAGTTTGGTCTTTTCCCCGTTGACTCAAAGACCCAACTGGCTGAGGTTACTGAGTAGTTTGCACAATTGATCCTGTGACTGTGCCAGTATGAGCACAATCAGACATGACCGAGACATGAAAGTACACGGCCTTCAGGTCGATTGCTCTAAACCAATCTTGGGGAAATGCGTTTCTGCATCAACATTTTGAATGGTAGCTTGTGAAGGGCTCGGTTCAAAATTCGCAGGTCCACGATTGGGAGTACAATGTAGTAATATCCCAGTGTAGTGGCTGTAGAACCCTGTCTTCATAACGACTGGAGGGAGTGGTCGATATCGCGTTCTTTGCCAGTTGGACTGCGACCTCTGCGCACAAGACATGAGACAAGACATCTCCAGGCCTTACTGAGGTAAACGGGATTCCCCGGGACGCCAGGCAAACTGAATGGCATAGCCGAGTCTGATAGTCCACAGGAGTGCTAGCCAGGCTCTCAGAAACCATGCAAGCAGGACTAAAGGAACTACAAATGTACACAAAAAGCTATTCCTTTAAAATTTGGTGGAACAAAAACAGACTGCAGCAAAGTTTTCTTCCCTGCCCTCCTCTGGGGGAGAGTGTGATGTGAGTGATCTCCCGAAGAGCTGTCCCCTCTATCTCTGTGTCGCCCGTCTCAGGGCCTTATACCTTTCCACTTGCCGCCAGGTTTGGCAGGGGCCTGGACAGGCTGGACGCCCTGCCTGTGACCGGCTCCACAATGCTAATTGGATAGAGGCTGCTGCTGCTGTGTGGGAGCAGGGACAGACATAGGAGGGTGAGCCGCCCGAGAAAACCAATCATCTAACCTCGAAGGCACGGGACATGATAGAGATGAGCAACCCAGCAACCCAGATGAGCATAGCTGACATCTTTGGGTTAACGCTACCATTAGCACCTGCTGCCTATTTACACCCACACTGCAGGGCACGGCACTCAGATGCAAATATTGCATGGCTCGTTTAGTTTACACTCGGAGTAGGTCTGTCTGGCGAGATTCCCAATTCGTCTGTCACGACATGACTTGAATGTGACAGATTGAAAGGGAACTACTTTATTTGCTTTGATGTTAAAATCAATAGATAGATTAGTTTTCAGAGAATATATCAAACATTTTTGGTGACTTTTATGCTTAATATAAAAATAAAACCAACTAGTTTTTAATATAATACTTATTAGCAATGGTAAATGTGACCATATTTAAAAAATCTGTGTGATTTATTTTGTCTAGTGACTTGTAATTCTGAAGTAAATATATTTGTATAGCGTTTTTACATATATGTACCACCAGTTTGCAACTGTTGTTCTACCTTCGCAGTGTAAAGACCTCTTAACAAACCTGATTTAGCTAATCACATTTGTAGATCACTGAATTGAACTTAATGTCATTGTGCATGGGTCAATTAAACATCATAAATTCAGTATATATGGAACTAATTTACCTTCCGAATTAATTGACTAAATGAAAGAAGTCCTTCAGACATGCTTCTGCTGGTGCCCTGGAGTGTATGCTTTGAATGCACATTTCATGCAAAGTGGTAAAGAAAGTGTATCAGCCTAAAAATGTGGTACACTTTCCCATAAACAGTCAGAAATTATCAGTGGTGTCAAAAGTATTCACATTCATTACTCAAGTAGAAGTACAGATACTAGGATTTAAAAAGACTTTTGTAGAAGTTGAAGTATCAATTCAAGCTTTTTACTCAAGTAAAAGTATAAAAGTACTGGTTTTAAAACTACTTAAAGTAAAAAAGTAAAAGTAATGTATGGAAAAAAAATACCATTAAGGACAAAAGATTGGGCCGCGCCACAGGGGCCTATTGTGCACCACCCCACCTCCCCAAAAAACATTTCTAAAGGCCATAGTGACTATGTTATATTAAAATGTTAATGTTAAAAAAATTGGGATGCACTAGGCTACCTGTTTCAGCCGCATATATGCCCAATGAAAATAAATGCATTTTATTACAATGCAAATACATTAAAGAACCATAAATGTGTACTACTGAGCATTAACGTGTTTCACGAAGCGGGAGATATGATGACTAGTTGCTGACTATAAGTATTGTGTTATCACAACATTGTCAATCGCGTTGTCAATCGCAAACGCTAATTTATTCAAACATCCCTCTACCAAACTACCTACTGTAGCTTCATTTGCAGAGGATGAAGAGAAAGCACCCGTTTGATAAATAAGCTAGTAGTGGAGAAATAATAACTTGTAAGAAATCATCTTTTTTGAGTAACGACCCGGACACTGGCTATATCCTTGCTGGAGTGCAGGGCTGGACTGGGGTTAAAATTTGGCCATGGACAAATCCAGCCCATTCAGCCCACAAGTTCCCCCATGAGTTTTGTTGGATTATAGGGCCTTTAATTGAAGTAAATAAATGTATGAATAAAACAGGACAGAATCAAATAATGATTGATACTGAATTCAAATGCAACAAATGAATAATGCATTTTTGTCACATAGAAATACATGCAGTAAAGCACAGATTTTGAGCTAGAATGCAGGACATGCTAATAAATTCTGTAAAAATTACTTACTTTTGTAGAACACAAAATACATTTTGTAGAATGTAACCAAACATATTTCTCAGAGTATCTTCCTTTATGTTCCACAGAAGAATGAAGAAGTTCATACAGGATTAAAATTACATGATGTTGTATATAATGACAATTTTTATTTTTGTGTGAACTGTCCCTTTAAGAACTTTAATATGTGTAGTAAACACCTTATTTATATAAGGCACTGATATTTATCCTTAATCAGGCTCTTACTGAATTAACATTTTTCTCCAATTAAAATGAATTACAACTTAACATTTAAAAAGGAAGAAATTTTTGCTTAAAATCCAGATATTAACTGACAAGTATTAGTACGATATCGTCACTAGAAAACATTACAATAGTTTTTTTTTTTTAATTCATAATAATAAACAATAAAATTTGTTATAAAATGACAGTAATTATGTATTGGCATTTATCACTTTACCTCATCATGCAGCTGTTTTCAGCAGCCCAGCAGAACCTACAGAACCTTTAATGTTCTCATATCACACAACTGCCTAACACAACTCTTTTTAAATCTGAATGCGTCAAGCAACTTGCGCTGTTTATCACTTTACATGGTGGTGGAAGTGCAGCGTACGTTCGTCAGCGCTGTGCGGGTGACTGATCCCGCCGCTTCACACATTTGGGCTATTTGCAGTTTCGAATGTCATTTAAAATAGCGCCTAATATGGAGGAGGTCTGCCTCGCTTCGGCGATCAGCCCACTACTCCACCGGCCCACCGGCAATGTCCCGGTTCTCCCCGATGGCCAGTACATCCCTGCTGGAGTGTGACGTGATTTGTGTCACGTGCAGGTGTGATGGATCGCGTACAAACCAATAGGGTGTCGGAATGGGATATGTTTATACTTCTCATCCAACCACAACCAAATTCACAAATTCATGTGAATGGCGCAATTTATCTGGATAGTTTTTTTTTTCTTTTTTGAACGATGACATGAATGAACACAATTGAGCCGAAAAAAATAGGAGTAACGAGTCTATTTTTAAAATGTAAGGAGTAGAAAGTACAGATAATTGCTTGAAAATGTAAGGAGTAGAAGTAAAAAGTAGGCTGAAAAATAATTACTCCAGTAAAGTATAGATACCCAAAAATTCTACTTAAGTAAGGTAACAAAGTATTTGTACTTCGTTACTTGACACCTCTGGAAATTATGTGTATAGTAGGCTACAATATTAATTATGCCAGATTGAGTTTTATCAATCAAGCGTAATCTTCTGTATTACAGGCAAAATTTACATAGAAAAGACTTATATTGACTTTAAATGAATTGATTTAAATGCAAGTGTTTGTCCCTAAATACTGCATGAAAAATTTGTGAATTCACTGACTGCGACACTGTATAAAAACAACCAATAGTTAGCAAACTTGTATATCTGCATTTAAAATGTTGTTTTATTTTAGCCAGTGCCACCTGTTGTGTTTCAGTGTTTTTTTTA
Source organism: Garra rufa (assembly GCF_049309525.1). Taxonomy (NCBI): domain Eukaryota; kingdom Metazoa; phylum Chordata; class Actinopteri; order Cypriniformes; family Cyprinidae; genus Garra; species Garra rufa. The sequence continues at coordinate 38,423,774 of NC_133380.1, read as the reverse complement.
ACACTTTAGAGAAGGGGAATTGATGTGTAAATTTTTCAGTCATTAGTAACAAAAGTATGCATAGCCATAGAAACCAAATGTTCTGTGTCTGTGTGCTTGTATAAGCATGTGGATAGTTTAGACTAGAATCTCTAAGTTGTCATCTCATAATTACGATAAATTCAACCTGACAAAAATGCCATATCTGTAGAGTTTAGTCCCAGAGTTTGCAAAAGTTTTAGATGTGGATGTCCCCTGCTTTAAATGAGGCTGCATGATGCAATGGACCACTTCATTTTTACATTAAATACTGTTCTGCAGTCTAACTGTACTAATGGTGATGTGTCAGTACGTTCTTGTAGCAGCATTGTCATGTGCATATCAGGAAGTAACTTTACTGTACCTTGTGTCGTCCCAGTCTGGGCTAAGTCCACTGAGCGAACCACGGGAGTCAGCCACAAACTTGTAGACTACAAGCAGGCAGTCTCTACACAACTGTACCACACGCTGACAGCACCTCAACTCCTGCGCAGTCACCACCTCACTGCTCTTACTGAAAACACTCTCCCACGAAGATCTGCTAAAGGGAAAAACACACACATAAATCCTACAGCCGATACATGGTATGCATACATTTATATTATAGTAATAAAACTACATAAAACAAAACAAAAAAAGAATTGGATGAGTCACGTTTTACAAGGTAAAATTAAATAAAAATAAGAAGGAACTGGATGGACTGGCCAGAGCAGAACTGGTCCCCAGACTGAGCCTGGTTTCTCCCAAAGTTTTTTCTTAATTTCTGTCAACAATGGAGTTTGGGTTCCTTGCCACTGTCACCTTTTGCTATTGCTTTTGTTTGCTTAGTTGGGGACACACTTTGGCAATATTGTTGACTTGATTGCACAGACACTATTGGGAGAGAATTAAACTGAGCTGGACGATGACATCATTTAACCAGCGATGAACTGATTGTTTACTATTGTCCTTTTTTTAGAGCTGCAGAATTGGATTTTTTTTGTGCATTATTGAAACACTATTATCCTGTTTACACTGTAAAGCTGCTTTGGCACAATCTGTATTTTATGAAGTGCTTTATAAATAAAGACGAGAAACTAAATTTAAATGAATTAATATATCACCATATACAAAAAGGGATAACAAAATTCTTTTTCTCTTTCTTAATTCACTTTCGATTAATGCCATTCTTTACATGCTGTGAGAAGTGGAGCTTTTGATTAGGCTAAGATACATAAAGAGTACGTCTTTGTTGCTTAATTTAAGCAGTTTAATTAGTATTTAACATGCTATTGGTTGCTGCTAGTTTAAACCATTTTACAGTATAATTCAGTGATTAGACACAGATATTTAAATTAAATTGAATGAATAAAACCCTGAAACTGTACAAAATCACTTTGACACTACTTCATCTGATCATGTGAACAAATTATGTTTGTGTTATTTAATTGATAAATGTAAAACTGATGATGATGATTACTGTAAATCATATAAATCATGTTTCAGTGTATGATCTTTATAACAGATAATCTCTTTACTTTGTACAAGTGTTTTGTCTTTGTGAAAGAAATTTTTTGAGAAATTTGAGAAAAATACATTTGACTGTATCAAATCAGAGTATTTTTTATAAACCTTAGATTTATACTGTCCTATATGCCATCATAGAGGCAATACAAGCCAGCTTGTACAATAATAAACACTGCTGGAACAGACCATCAGGAAGGTTGGCTCTTGTTGAACGGAGGAACGCTAAAAAAGTATTTTTTCTTTAAAGTCTTTGTGGAAGAGATGAGGTTTCATTGTAGAGATGATGAAATGTAACTTCTAGGGATCTGAATTGTACATTACAGGCAGGGAGGCTCTACAGTGCTCTCCCACCGATATCTCCTCCGCGTGCTAACGGCTCATGGGCCACCTTCACACGTCAGTCCCTGATTAAACAGAAGCAGCATGGGTCGCTGGCACTGCCTCTAATCCCCTAGAGCTGTGTTCGCTCTCATCAACTCCAAATGGTCTAAACCTGGCTATATAACATCCTTCACTCTGTGGCAATTACAAGTGTGATTGGGCCACACAAAGCCCCTGAGAAGCGCTCACAATGACTAGAGGGAGAAAGGCGGTCAATAAGAAGGTGTCCCTGCTGTTTGCGCTGAGAGCTGATAAAATCGCAGCATGCAAGACTCTATAACAGCAAGCGTGTAGGCTTCTATGTGTGACTCTAAGTAAGAAAAGTCAAGACTCTCAATTGCGTTAATAAAGACAAAGCAGAGACCATTTTTGTCATATTTATGTTCTCATATTCGGGGTTATGTTCTGTCTGAATGTCTTTTTACATTAACCATTCTTCCCAACCCATTTCATGTGACATTTACAAGTAAAATAATTAATAAATGAAGGACATTTAAAACCACATATGACACAAACTAGAAAAACTAGGAGTATTTTTCTTTGTAGAGCTAGAGGTGCTTTTGCCAAGTTACATACTACTATGGCACTGGCCTTACCACCAAAATGGCTGTATATAGCACACAAGCAAGAGGGATGTTGTTCTAAATATCAGCACTGTTTTTATTAAATCACAGCCTTATTCTGACGATATTCTGACCAACAATATGACTACTACAGTAATCATTATGTTTACACACCGCACACAATGCCTCTGCACTTACTCCCGATTTCTCTCAAAACGGGGACAGGAGAGTTGTTAGTCAAAAAATGGGAAAACAGTAACTGGCATTACCCTGCTGAAAAAACAGCTAAAACCAGCCTAGGCTGGTTGGCTGGTTTTAGCTGGTTTAAGCTGGAAGTAGCTGGTTTTAGCTGGTCTCCCAGCCTGGTCAGGTTGGTTTTTTGCTGGTGGTTAACCTGACCAGGCTGGGAAAGTGGCCAAAACCCCTCTAAAAAACCAGCCTGCTAACCAGCTAAAACCAGCCTGGTTGACCAGCTAAAAATGGCTGTATATATCACACAAGCAAGAGGGCTGTTGTTCTAAATATCAGAACTGTTTTTATTAAATCACAGCCTTATTCTGACGATATTCTGACCAACAATATGATGTGGTGTGATATTGCTTATCCACAACAGTTCAATAAACAAGGATTTGAAATTTTATGAAGACAGCCCATTTTCTTCTTTAAAATGATGTGCCAGGAACAGTGTTGAGGTATTACAATATTGCGCTATTCCTTAAAAAAATAAACTACTTAGGTTACTTTTTATGGAAAGTAATGTGTTATGTTACTCTTGTGTTACTTTCTCTCATCTATTTTGGGCTTGCTTGTTTGTTTTTAAAATAAAAAGTTCTATTTTTGCCAAATGTAATAGCCTTTTCACACCAAAAGTGAAATGAAAACAGTAAGTCTCAGGCTGATGGAAATGTAAATTCACATCTGCGCTGCCTTTCTGGATTGCATACACTGCAAAAAATGCTTTTCTTACTGATTTTTTGTCTTGTTTCCAGCCAAAATATCTAAAAACTCTTAAATCAAGAAGAATTTTTTTACACAAGTAAAAATTAATTTCTTGTTTTCAGAAAAAAACAAATCAAAATTCAGTGAGTTTTTGCTTAGAACAAGCAAAATAATCTGCCAGTGGGGTACGTAAAAAAAGTCTTATTTCAAATAGAAAACAAGATTATTTTTCTTACCACATTGTCAGACATTGCTTTGCTTGTTTCAAGCAAAAACCCACTTAATTTTGACTTGTTTTTTCTGAAAACAAGACAATAATTTTTACTCGTTTGTACAGGCCTTCTTGATTCAAAATTTTTTAGATATTTTGTCTGGAAACAAGAAAAGCATTTTTTGCAATGTAGGATGCAGAAGAAAAACATGCGTTTGTCTAAAGTCATTTTGTGCAAGGGAGATGAGTAAATGCATGTTCACTTTTAGTCTAGAACTACTACAGTAGCCATTATGTTTACACACCGCACACAATGCCTCTGCACTTACTCCCAATTTCTCTCAAAACGGGGACAGGAGAGTTGTTAGTCAATAAATGGGAATACAGTAACTGGCATTACCCTGCTGAAAAAACAGCTAAAACCAGCCTAGGCTGGTTGGCTGGTCTTAGCTGGTTTAAGCTGGAAGTCGCTGGTTTTAGCTGGTCTCCCAGCCTGGTCAGGCTGGGAAAGTGGCCAAAACCCCTCTAAAACCAGCCTGCTAACCAGCTAAAACCAGCCAGCCAGCCTAGGCTGGTTTTAGCTGATTTTTTCAGCAGGGTACTTATATGAAAAAGTATCTCAGATATGTTTATGTAAATTAAAAAAATTATGTGTTACTTTACTACTTGAAAAAAGTAATAATGGCCAGGAATATAAATTGACCGAATAAATGTAATTCGACTTATTAATAATTATATGCTCAGTATAAACGTCTCTCACCCAGAGCTGGAGAGGCAGTTCCAGAGCCCTTGACCATGACTCCACAGCAAACGGTTAAACACGCGGTTGAAAAGGCGATAAAGACGTAGACTCTCCACATCTGGTTCACTCCAAATCCTCTGCAGAACTGAGCGGATGTTGGTTCGAACAATGTCCAAAACCTGAAATAAACAAATAAAAGTGCTAAAAACACAAGAGGTCACAAAACAAAAAGTAGGCAATGTTGGGAAAGCTACTTCACAATTGTAGTTCACAAAGAAATAGTGCAGTGACAGGATTAATACCATACATTTTTATTAATAAAAAAAGCAAAAACTATGAAATCTACTAATGTATATAACAGAATAAAAAAAAGTTATAAAAACAGTAACATAGTTTATATAAATGTTAAGCTTTTGGGGACGATATTTAAGTGAATCATTCATTGAAATTTATCGTCCTAACGAACCAATTTACCAAAATGAATCAAACTTCCAAAAGATACTGGATGGGTATGGATTGTGAACAGTAAAATTCAGAAGAAGAGTGATGGCATGAGTCTCAGCGAGTTTCCGCCAATCTTCCTCTTCCCCCTTCAGCTCCCTCAGTTATTCTGCTCGTCGACATCTGTGATGTGACTTTCAACAATATGTCTGATTTAATGGCCCTGTATGAGACATGTTAACTCTATTCTGATTGATCCCTCAAACTTTGGCCGATAATCAGCTTGTGGAACGAGACAATCCCTCATTATATCAGTCTGTCATGCCCACCCTACAACGTCCGCCCTACTGTGTCAAATCAAAACACCTGTAACCTGCTGTAACCACCTGTCGTTCACTACTGTAATAATGCTGAAATTGAGCGCCTTTGAACTGTTTCAATTTGTTGCATCATGTGTTCTGTTAAGGCAGATCCAAATGACATTTATAAGACCTCCATTTTTTTTCATCCACTATTCATTTTGGTCACCTGAGACTCAGCTGAAAAAAATCCAACTTATCAAAAAATAATTGAGTGTTTATTTTTTCATTTTGTATAACTTTATTGCATATTTAGTCCACTCACCTTCCTTTGTTTGGTGGCATCTAACTTCACCAGCCAGTAAGACGCCACTTTTGGTTTATGGTATTTCCAGTTGTTCAGAATCTGAAGAGGGAGATAATGTTCATTTTATTATTGTAATATGCACAATAAATCTATCTATCTATCTATCTATCTATCTATCTATCTATCTATCTATCTATCTATCTATCTATCTATCTATCTATCTATCTATCTATCTATCTATCTATCTATCTATCTATCTATCTATCTATCTATCTTTGCTGCAGGCATCTTTTTTTATTTTCCAAAATAAAACACAAGGACCTTGAATGAGAACAGTCCATTCACATGGGTTCTCTCTCCACATATTAATTTTTAACATTTTGGAACATTGATCTGAATGTTTGAATATATTTACATCATTTACATTATCAATAAAATATACCCAGTCTCCTCATTGAATCCCGGTGGCACAGCACGCACCAGTGAACAGCGCTTCTAGTGAATACATTCTCGTACACGCCACTAAAACGAGTATATGAACTATGTCCATGTTTTGAGTGTGAGATGATGCCATAAATATGGTCATATTTATAATTTATCTTCCTTATCATTAATAATTCATTTACACTGTGAATTAGACCAAAAATACTGAGAAATATTAATTACAAACATTTACATGTAATACACTCACAATTCGAGAGTTATTCATAAGTCATTTAATTTTCGTTTGTCAAGTGTCAGTGAAACGAGATGCTTAACCTTCAAAATGTTGATTGTTAATCTCAGGAGGTCAAACGAAATTTTATATGGGCTTATATGGGTTTGCCATTGTTGCAGTCCTGTTACTAACAATTGGCACACATCTAAATACAATTTAAATCTAAGTAGGGGTTAGCTATTTTGGGACCAAATTGGTTAGTCATTAATTTACCATAAATGCAGTATAAATATTTGTTGGACAACATTATATTTACTATAAGTAACGGTAATGCAGGGTTAAATGGTTGAGCTTAACAAATGCACTTATCACTGCAATTTAGATTTTTTCTTCCAGTTAACCTGTACTTTCTGGGTATCACAATTTTGTGTGGTAATTAAAATATGTTAATTAGTAAAAACTATACATACTGACCCTACATGTCAAGCTAAAACGTTTATAGTTTGTAATATCTTTTAAATCAGTTTGCACATGCATTTGCTTTATATGTATTACTATGATACAGCAGGGAAAGCTAGTTTCTGAGTTTCTTCCTGTGTTTTCCTTGATTTCTAGCTTCCTAGTTTTGCCCTGCCTGTGTTTTTGACTGTTTTTGACTGTTTCCTTCTTTCATGACTGTTTGCTGCCTGCTCTGACCATTGCCTGTTTTTGAATTACTCTTCGGTCTTTGCCTTGGATGTTACTGTTTGCTGGTATTTTGACCCTGCCTGTCTATGTTTTAAAATAATGCCTGCATTTGGATTCTGCACCCTGTTGTCATGTTCAACGTTATACTCAGCCATACCCGGATCCAGCTGCTTTATTAGGGCTTTTTACACTTAAAATTGTTCACCCTGGGTCATACTAAACCCCGGATAAACGGAATCCTGTTGTGATAGTCCTCGAGGGTTGCTAGCCAAATTTTTGGACTTTGCTGTTTTGTCATGTGGTTCTCTATTCAATAACATGGCCATCATTTCAGAGCCTCGTCCTGTCATTGCAGTCTATGAGCCTGGTTCAGAGCCCACTTCAGACTATGAGCCTGATCCAGAGCCCATACCAAAGCCTGCTCCAGTCTATAAGTCTGATCCAGAACCTGCTCTAGTTCAGGAATCTGCTCCAGACTATGAGTCTGATCCTGAGCTTGCTTCAGTCAATGAGCCTGATCCAGAGCTTTCTTCAGTCCATGAGTCCACTTTCACTGCAGAACCTCCCAAGTCAGCGGCGCCCGCTCCAGCTCCTCCTGAGGTGGCAGCTTCCACTGCAGAACCTGCCAAGTTGGTGGTTGTCCGCTTCAGCTCATCCCAAGGCGGCAGCTTCTTCTCCAGAACCTCAGCCTGTCATGACTGCCAGCCCAGAGTCTCCTCACAAGATGGCCACCAGTCCAGAGCCTCACTTGAAGACACCCAGGCATTCCACAGGCATTTGAGGCTTTTTTCCGTTTGGTGGACCCACCTCCGGTTTCGGCCAGAGTAGCAGGCATCCCAAGGGCCTCAGCACTGGCCGACAGTGCAGAGAATCTGTTCCAGAGACCACTCCAGTCCATGAATCCACTCCAGAGCCATCTGCAGTCTATGAGGCTGATCCAGAGTCCACTCCAAAGCCTGCTCCAGTCTATACGTCTGATCCAGAACCTGCTCTAGTTCAGGAATCTGCTCCAGTCTATGAGTCTGATCCCAAGCTCGCTCCAGTCTATGAGCCTGATCCAGAGCTTTCTTAAGTCTATGAGTCCACTCCAGCTCTTCCCGAGGTGGCAGCTTTCACTGCAGAACCTCCCAAGTCAGCGGCGCCCACTCCAGCTCCTCCTAAGGTAGCAGCTTCCGCTACAGAACCTGCCAAGTTGGCGGTCGTCCACTCCGGCTCCTCCCAATGTGGCAGCTTCTGCTGCAGAACCTCCCAAGCCGGCAGCGTCTACTTCTGCTCCTATTGCAGTGGTGCCCACTTCTGAACACTCCGTATGTCATCTAACGACCACAAAGGTTGTTTCTGAACTCTTACTGTCCTGTCATGGCCGAGAAGGCCATCCCTGAGTTCCGGCGCCTGTCCTGTTATGCTCAAGAAGACTGCCTGTGAACCCTCCGATTGTTCTGTTCTGGCCATAGAGGCCGTCCCTGAACTCTATGCCTGTCCTGCCACGGCCATGGAGGCCATCTCTGAGCTCTTCGTCTGCCCTGTCACGGCCAAGGCGGCCTTTCCTGAACTCTTTGTCTGCCCTGTCACAGCCAAGGAGGCCGTTCCTGAACTCTCTGTTTGCCCTGTACAGGCCTAGGAGGTCATTCCTGAACTCTCTGTTTGCCCTGTACCGGCCAAGGAGGTTGTTCCTGAACTCTCTGTCTGCCCTGTCACAGCCAAGGAGGCCGTTCTTGAACTCTCTGTTTGGCCTGTACCGGCCAAAGAAGTTCTTTCCTGAACTCTCTGTTTGCGCTGGCATGGTCAAGGAGGCCGTCTGTGAACTCTCTGATTGTCCTGTCATGGCCAAGGAGGCCATATTTGAGGCTCTGTTACGATCTCTAGCTGGAGTGCCCATGAGCTCCTCTAGAGCAGTGGTTTTCAATCCTGGTCCTGGGGACCCACTGCTCTGCACATTTTGTGTGTCTCTCTTATTTAACACACCTGATACAGATCATCAGCTCATTAGGAGAGAGATCCATGTACTTAACTGAGTGTGTCAGATAAGGGATACATAGAAAATGTGCAGAGCAGTGGGTCACTCCAGAGGGCACTCCATCCCATACCTTTGCTATTCATTCTGGACTCCAATTCCAAATGTCCCCACAAGGATAGGAATACCAGTAGATTTTGACCTTGTGGGGACATTTCTTAGGTCCCCATGAGGAAACAGGCTTATAAATCATGCACAATGAGTTTTTTTGAGGAAGTAAAAGTGTGCACAATCTCCTGTGAGGGCTAGGTTTAGGTGTAGGGTAGGTGTAGGGCGATAGAAAGTACGGTTTGTACAGTATAAAAACCATTACGCCTATGGAATGTCCCCATAAAACATGTAAACCAGTGTGTGTGTGTGTGTGTGTGTGTGTGTGTGTGTGTGTGTGTGTGTGTGTGTGTGTGTTTACTACTGTGTGTGTCCACTTGGATGGGTTAAATGCAGAGCACAAATTCTAAGAATGGATCACCATACTTGGCCACTTCAAGTCCTTTCCTTTCTTTTCCTTTTCTTTCTGTCTTTATTTTATATTTTAATTTAATAAGAAGTTGACACAGCCAACTTCTACTCTTATACTGTAATATACATGCAATATGGCATTTACTGCTAAAAGTTGTTGCATCATTTGTTCACTAGATAATAATACCTGAATGCCAAGATGAATGTAGTGACTTTACATGCCAGAGTGAAGAGTAATGGACCCTTTTCACATTTTTTTTTGTATTTTCATTTAAATAAAAAATACAGTACATTTATAACTGTATTTTGTCTTATATTACCTTTGCATTAAATGCAAAAAACTGTGATTCTAATACAACAGCTGAGGGAGTGACTGAGCAAATTTGACATCTTTTTCTCTTCTGATTTTTTTTTTTTTTTTTTTGCTAATAGAGCAAATGGTCATGCAAAATGGCTCTATTCCTACCTCAGTCCCATCCAGGGTTTTGCTCTCTCACATCTGCATTTACAAGTGCACAAATGAGTTTTGCAGCAAAATAGTAGCAAAAATGTAGGTACTATGTTCATACTGTACCTTACTGTAGGTTGCGAAGCTGAAACAAATTACAAAAGTAAATATATGACTTTGTGTCTGTCTTTTTGTTTAAGTGAATGTCATTTAACACATTTAGAAAATATTTACTGCAACTTAGAATTTAAAGCATAGTTGTTTTCAAATTTTCAAGTTTAAGGCATTAATGTTTGCCTACAAAACCACCACTGGCTCTGCACCCCTTTACCGAAATTCATTACTTCAAACGTATGTGCCCTCTAGAGGCTTGCGTTCTGCAAATGAACGGCGCATTATTGTGCCATCCCAAAAAGGCACAAAATCACTTTCACGGACTTTCACATTAAATGTACCCTTCTAGTGGAATTACCTTGCCCTTTTAGACTAATACTCTATTAATTTACTTAATGCTTTTGTTTTTTAAATTGTTGTATTGTATCTATCTATTTTTAGGTTTCTAACACTAGCTTGCTTTTTCCTTTTTATTTTATCTATTTTTTTTTTTTATTATTATATAATTAAAAAAACAACAACCTTGATACGTGTACTGGCGTTAGGCTAAATGAGACTTGTCAAAGCACTTACATGTTATTGCTCTTTTGTTGATTTGGATTGCTTCCATTGTCCTTTTTTGTAAGTCGCTTTGGATAAATGTCTAAATGTAAATGTAAATGTTTTGATTATTGTCTTTGAATCAAAGCATTTAGATTTTCACATCAGAGCTGTACGTGTAAAGTTTAACTTGCAAGTTCTCAAAATCCAAATCTGAAACTCCACTTAAGTTTTGCTACTCTTTTACCTTCATAGGGGTCGAAGTGATTTTAGGCATTCAGTGTGTTTAAAACTAGCTACTTTTCACGCTAGGTTAATTTTATGTTAGATAAGAGTGTACCTAACACACCTAATAGTGTGCCTCTAATGGTTTAAAATAAAATAATTACCAAAGTGTACCGTATTCATGGAAGGCGGCAATTGCAATTTCACAGCTCCGGTAATAGAGCGGCATCAGTTCAATTGTGCTTCTCGTGCTAAATGCTGTGATTCCATAATTGTTAATGTGCAAATGTACGCCAGATCTAGCGCCGTGAAAGTGATGGTGTAAATGAATGCTGGAAAGTGTCTTAAACAGGTGCTGTTGGCCAGCTGTGTTTCTGCGCAGACAGCTAATGGATCTCATTAAGCATACAGGTGGACGGCTAATGACTCTACATACAAAGAGAGACGCTGCGAACGGCTCGGACGTCCTCAAATGAGTTCGGGGAATGAGGGGAACAGAGCAGCCGGTCCGCCTGCCCTGACCGAGCGCTTTCTCTCAGCTGCGTATCTCACCTCATCCAACACGGCCTCGGCCTCCTCCTCGCTCTTCCCTGGGTAACGAATCCTCATCTCCCCGAGCGCGGCCAGCGTCTGCTGCATCAGCTCGGCCTCCCGCTCTTTACTCAGTGGGGTCTCCCCCTGCACCCGCACATGCAAAGAACCAACACAATAAAGATGAATTATTGAGTGGGACGTCTTTCCTCTGCAGTCATCAGGTTTGTTTCGGCCATCGCAGCAGTGTGCTTATATGCTGCCTAACTGCTCACTGTGAGAAAAAAAAAACTAAGCTGTGAAAAAGTTTTAAAATGAAATTATTTAGTCTACAGAGACAAATCAGAGTCTGAGTCCCTATAGGAGGGGTCTCAAGAACATGTCAAAGTCATTTCATCCCAAAATCAAAAGAAAGAAGAAGAAAAGATTTAATGCCAATTAGCCATATTTTCCCCTCATATTTTCATTTCAGTAATGCAAAAAAGACATTTACTTAATTGAAGTATGTATATATATATATATATGATTGATTTTATTCAAGTTAAAAACTCATGAATTAGCCCGAACACATTTGCTCCACAGTAGCTCCTTATAGGCTAACAACTGCAGATTACAAGTTTTTAATATAAATTATAAATTGTGCCTTCCAATGAATTATATATATTAATTTTAATAAGATGAGTGGCTAGTTTAGGAAAAAGCATATCCTTCAGCTCCTTCAATATTGGTAAAAACGTCCCAGAATGTAGCTGGTTGCTTTTTTTAAATGAGATTTTTCAAAGTTTTGAATGTTTTATTATTCTAAAATGTGGAAAACAGTAATACTAAGGAATCTGTATGACCCAGACATGTTTTCCCGAGTTTTATCGCACTCGTGGCTTCATATACTTAGCAAAAACGTTCTAAAAACTGATTATGTGTATGGGGTCTACAAATATAGCACAAAATCCAAGTATTAGAAGAGTTTTGAGGAAAGAGCACAAATCCTAATTAAACAGGTTCCATTATTAGAAAATGAAGCCTTATTAACTTGATGATCATGCAGCCTATATACAATTACTCTGAAAGAAGCATGTAGCTTTAGTAGTCTGTCTTGCTAAACACAATCTAAAGTCTTATTAAACAGAGCATAAGTGTGTGTGCTGTTTTTCCTGATTAATATTCCTTAATGAGAGTTTGAACAAGGGGGAGTGCTGGTATTCAAGAGATGAATGTGCCCGTAAATACAGGCCCAATTTAGCTTCACACTCCCAATTTTTTCCACAATATGACTGATTTTCCTCTCCAAGGTGTGCCCAGAGAGAGTGAGAGAATGAGAGGGCATATAAGAGTGGGAGAATGAGAAGAAACCATCAGAGTATGAAAACACAGTGTGACTGATTATGTGTTTGTGCGTGTGTTGAATCTCTATTGTTTGATGGATTAGACTGACTCAGGACAGCGATGAGAAAATAAAAATGACATTTGTCATTTTACAGGTGGTGTGTCGCCAGATCTTCTCTAAATCAGCCATCTTTACGAACATCTGTTCGGATTATCTAGAGGACATCTAGGGTAAAGAAAAAGATAGATGTGTCTGTGTACTGTAGATACGCATGTTCAAGATGAAATACTAGTGTAATGCTTACTCTATGCTGCAGCATTGTCTATAAACAGTGTCTAAAATAACTAATTTCCCAATCAATAAACTGTGAAATATAGAAACTGTTTTGACATTGTCATTTTGCCAATTTCATGTAAAAATATCCTAACTATGGTCAGTCACATATAACCATGTGAAAGCGTTGATGAGTGAAAAAAAGGAAAGAATTACCCCAAATCTCCCCAAAATCAAAACAAGGATAATAATCAGTAACTGTAAGGAAATTCTCAGTAGTGATTCTGATTAGAATTTTCATTTATGAAATACTGTATAACTTTAAGAAAATGTGACCAATTTAAAATGCTTAACTGTTCATTTTGACAGCAAATTTTGATTTAGTCTTAGTCTTTTGACTAAAATACCATTTAGTTTTAGTAATATTTTAGTCATCTGAATGTGTTTAAGTTTTAGTCGACTAAATATCATAAGATTTTAGTCGACTAAATCTACAGTAGATTTAGTCGGCTAAAATCTAATGGGTTTAGTTACAATGTAATGCATTTATTAGGCATTTCTCTTAAATGACCTAACTCATTGTATAGGTTTGATATTAAGGTTTGCCTTTATATTCAAATTAAATGAAACCACTTCTCATTAAGGAACAAAAACATAGTCTTCTTTTCCATAAAATACCAATGGCTATTTATGCTAATTATGCATTCTTTGTAACAACCTGTGTACAACATGCTTCATTCTTTCAAGCAGACATATTTATATAAATAAATTTAGATTAATCTTTATTAGGGCTACTAAAGTGACTTAGTCAAGAGCAATGAGTGATTTTCTCTCTTTTGTTGCTTAATTAACATCAATAACTCAGACAACAGCAACTAAATTAGGCTGCTGTCCCTTTAAAAAACACATCTGATATTCTCCCAACTGTTTACGTTCACCCAAGACTTAACCGAGTGTGTTAACGTTAATACTCATCAAAACGGACAATCTTTTTGTGTGTATTTCTCCTTCAATGAGACGCGAGAGAGTAGGCTACTTGACTCGTGCGCTGTGTGAGAGGCGCTGCTTCGGTCTCTGCATTCATAAACCGGAACGAATTGAGTTCTCGTTTGTTTTGTTTTGTTTCGAGTTCTCAAATATTAACATTTCTTGACGCTTTATGAGACGTGCGACAAATGTATGCTTATATCCCGCCAGATAGATCAGTTCAAATGTACGCAAAATCCTTCCTGAATCGTCCGTCCCTAACATTTTCGTCTCGTTTTTATTAGTTGACGAAAATGTCAATAGATTTTCGTCAAAGTTTTTGCCATTCAAAACAGGTTTTTGTTTCATTATTGCCTCGTTTTAGTCAGTGAAAAAATGTTGTTGATGAAAATTATAGCATAATGAAACAATGCAACAATCTTTAAAAAAAATATTATGCAAAATATACTTTGTTTCCTTTTTTTCCTGATTTCTTGGAGTGTAAAATAAGCTGGAACTTGAACTTCTTGTTCATTGGTCAAACTGGAAATTAAAGGTCAGTCATTGCTTTGTGGGATTTCCACATGCAACATACTGCAAATTCAGACCAATGTGATCTTTTGACTGGGTAATCAATGCATATGGAATTGCATTGCACATACTGCATAAATAGAACCAGTAGTATGGTAATTTTTGAATATAGCCTGCGTGTGATAGAGAGAAATCCGATACTTGCCGTATTGGGGTGAATGGCACCTAGACTGCTGCTGTGTGGAACTCTGTTTGTAGAACTGTTGCGACTCAGCGACTGGGAGCGACATGCTGTGTGGGGTCGAATCGGGGTCATCTGCGTCATGGTGGCTGCAGTCGATGCATTAGCCATGTGAGTGGCTGTTTTTGGCCGTCTGGTTTCATTGGTAGGTGACTGCGCAGTCAGAGAGGATATGGAGCGTGGACAGGACATGGAGCGGCGGATGAGCCCGGAAAGATTGGGTGAGGTGGAAGGCCCCCGCGTTGGTTTAGGGGCAGGTTTCCAATGAACACGACCTAAAAACAAAGAACCAAAGCATTTGACTTCAATTTAAAACACATTCACACATCCTCTTGGAAATTAGGTCTAGCATCTGAAATCTAATAACCAACAAAAAAGGCTTTAATTAATCACTTCACCATGTGATCATCCTGCAGGCCTGAGTGGCTGTCAGGTTTCCAACTCAGGGTGGACAGCGAATTGAAACACACATACAGACGAATCAACGATTTTGAATGACCTCCAGTTTGTGAGCTAGCCAGCGGCATCACCGCTTCATCCGTGAATCTTGAGGGAAGAAGTTGCCAAATGCGGTATTATAGCAGCTTAGCTCGGACTATTGCAGATGGCCTCTGGGTAGTATGGGGCAAAGGGGCAAACAATGTCACCCCAGAATGGCCCAATGCCCCCTCCGGCAGCAACCCAATCACCAGCAACCCCTCACACACCAAATAAACCTGTCAGCTTGCTGCTTTGTCCCTCTTTCAGTGGCTAATGGAAAAGTCGTGGCTTCAACTGTGTCAGGCACAGGTAATCAATATACTGCACAAGCTATGGCACTTTCCAAAAATAGGGTCTGAACTATAAACTGATGTAACATTAACATAGCATAACATGCTGGCCTGTCCTACTACAGTTTGACAATTTCTAAATCGATTGCCTTCTTGTTTCTTATAATTAAAACAAAATCATGATATAAGCTGTTAAACTAATTATTAAAATCATTGTGGAAAAAGTATTGTTAATTCTTAATTTATTTTCATGTCTAGAATTTATTTAGCTGTGTTCCACATTTTGTACACAACCTGTAACACAATTTCCCCCATTTAAAAGATTGCATTAAAATACTCTGAAACTCAACACTATAAAAAATGCTTTTCTTAGATTTTTTGTCTTGTTTTAAGGCACAATATAAAAGAATTCTTAAATCAAGGATTTTCTAGATAAGTAAAATTATTTTCTTGTTTTGAGAAAAAAAAACAAGTCAAAATGAAGTGAGTTTCTGCTTAGAACAAGCAAAATAATCTGCCGAAAGGGTAAGCAAATAAATCTTATTTCAAACAGAAAACAAGGTCATTTTTCTTACCCCATTGGCAGATTATTTTGCTTGTTTCAAGCAAGATCGCAGAAGAAAATCCTTCTTGATTTAAGAATTTTTAGATATTTTGGCTGAAAAAAAAAACTAAATTATTAAATTTATTTATTTATTTTTATTTGATTTTTGCTTAAATGTGTGACCCTGGACCACATAACCAATCTTAAGTAGCATGGGCATATTTGTAGCAATAGCTAAAATACATTGTCTCTCATTATGTTCAATGAAGATATTTTGTAAATTTCCTAGCCTAAATATATATAAAAAATGTATTAGTAATATGCATTGCTCAGAAATTCAGTTGGACAACTTTAAAGGCAATTTTCTCAATATTTAGACGCATACTTTCACGTCTCCATCCTTCCCCAACACAGGAAGCTTCTCAGGTTTGCTTTCAGGGGCAAAGCTTACCGATACAGAGTGCTTCCTTTCGGCCTAGCCCTCTCACCCCTAACTTTTGCAAAGTGCGTGGATGCTGCTCTGGCTCCTCCGTGACTCCAGGGCATCCGCATACTCATATCGAGTCGATCCTTACTGCAGTAAATGTGGTCAAGCTAGGCCTGTCACTCACTGTCAAACAGTTCCAAGTACTGTTAGGTCTTACGGCAGCAGCATCCAACGTGATACTTTTTGGTCTGCTGTACATGAGACCACTGCAGTGGTGGCTCAAAACCAGCGGGTTCTCCCCGAGGGGAAACCCATTCCGCAAGATCAAGGTCACGCGGCGCTGCCTACGTGCCTTGGCCATGTGGAGAAAACCCTGGTTCCTCTCTCAGGGTCCGGTTCTGGGAGCTCCTTGTCGCCGCGTCACGCTAGCGACAGATGCATCCCTTACCGGATAGGGAGCGGTCATGAGTGGCCGCTCAGCCCAAGGTCTATGGAGCGATCACCATCTCTCCTGGCACATAAACTGCCTAGAGATGCTGGCCGTATTCCAGGCCCTGAAGAGTTTCCTTCCAGACCTGAGAAACCGTCACGTGCTGGAGACAGCACTGCGGTGGTTTATTATATAAATCGTCAATGAGGTATCCGCTCTCGCTCCTTATACAAGCTGGCGTACCCGATTCTCCTGTGGTCTCAAGGAAAACCTCTCTCCCTGAGAGCAGTCCAATATCTCTGGACGTGGGAGCGGACGTCCTGTCGAGGCAGGGGCCGAGGCCCGGGGAATGGATGCTTCACCCAGAAGTGCTGAAGCAGATTTGGAGAGTGTTTGGCCAGGTTCAAGTGGGCCTCTTTGCGACCCAAGAGACATCGCAATGTCCCCTCTGGTACTCTCTAGTGCCTCCAGCTCCTGCGGGATTGGACGCTATGGCCGAGGCCTCGTCTGTACGCCCTTTCCCCGATCGCTCTGCTCCCGGGAGTTCTGGAATAAGTGTGACCCCTGAGGGGGCACATCTCATAGAGGCCAGTCTCTCAACCAAGGTTGCTGAGACTATCCTTCACTCCAGAGCTCCCCCTATGAGGAAACCCTATGACCTTAAGAGGAAGTGGTCTGCTGCATGGTGTAACCAGCACTAGTTTGACCCAGTTCACTGCCCGATTGGTACAGTACTGGAGTCTCTGCAGTCTCACCGTCCGCAGGGCTAACCCACTCCACCCTGATGGTCTGTTAGTGGGTAGAGTCCCCTTGGTCATACGTTTTCCTCCACGGTCGGGAAATCAAGGCTTCATCAGGAAGTAATGAAGCATGGAGAATTCTTATCCAGACTCAGTTAGACCTCTTGCGACTCGAGAGATATCGCAATGTTCCCTCTGGTTCTCCTTAGTGCCTCCAGTTCCGCTCGGACTGGACGCCATAGTACAGACGTGGCCGAGGCTTCGTCCGTGCGCATTTCCCCCGATCGCTCTGCGCCCAGGAGTTCTGGAAAGAGCACGCCGGTATCAGTACGGCTGTTACTTCTAGCCCCGTACTGGCCGGTCCGAGTATGGTTCTTGGACCTCCTCTCTCAGGCTGGGGGCGCGATCTGTCACCCCCACATGGAGAGGTGGAAGTTATGGGTATGACCCCTGGGGGGGGCGCAACTGGTACCCCAGACAAAGGACTACCTTCTCCTCGTGAGCCTGAGGGCCGAGGAGCACTCTAGGAGGTCGAGTGCCCTGTCCTCGCGTGCCTGAGCGCCGAGGACCATATACACCCTCTTGTCCGTGGAACACTAGACAATGGTTATTTCGGTCCCTCTTGTTCTGGCTACTCCCAGACAAAAGACTAAGACTCCTCGTGTGCTCGAGGGCCGAGGAGTACCTCTTGCTCTGGCTGGCGACCAGACAGGGGTCTACTACCTTCCTCGTGTGCCCGAGGGCCGAGGTTCATACTGCCCTCTTGTCCGTGGAATACTAGACAATGGCTCTTCCCGTGCTCTGGCAAGGTCCACCAGACACAACTTTCTTCCACCCTGGTTCTAGCAGACACTGCGCAGGAAATTGGAAATTATGGGGGCGTTGACATCTCGTTCCCCATAGCGTTTCTGACGCGGCTCGAGTTCCCGGAAGGGAACGTCTCGGGTTACGTATGTAACCTTAGTTCCCTGAGGGAACGAGACGCCGCATCACGGACCATAATTCCCGCACCCTGCGGCGCTCGCTTCATTCCTAAAGAGCTGCCGCTGGCTTCAAACGCACGTGCTTTATACTTCCTGGTCGCTGACGTCACCGCGCCTGTGACGTCACTCCCGTCGTACGATTGGTTGTTAGACAATGATTCAGAGTGCTGCCCGCCAATGGCGTCCCCCATAGCGTTTCTGACGCGGCGTCTCGTTCCCTCAGGGAACTAAGGTTACATACGTAACCCGAGACGATTTTTTTGCACCCTCAGATTTCAGATTTTTAAATAGTTCTATCTCGGCCAAACATTGTTCTATCCTAACAAACCATACATTAATGGAAAGCTTACTTATTCTTCAGATGTCAATTTTAACAAACTGACCCTTTTGACTAGCCTGGCAAGCCAGACCCACATAAATGTAGGGTCTGGGCACTCTCCATAGACAGGGCTCAACCGGAGGGGTGGGATAAACGGTTGTCTTTCAAACTCCTCTCCACGCAATAGGATAGCGCTATAACCAATCAGAGACTTAGTCTGTCAGGTGACGTAGTCAGAGCGACGGAGATTTTTAACGAAAATCAGTGCACTGTGCAGTCTGTCAGCCAAATAATAGACATAGATGGGCACTAAACCTTTAAAAGTAAACAAAAACATGCACAGACAAATCCAAATTACACCCTGCTCTGATGTAGTATACGCAAACACCGGAAGGGGAAATCGGTGAAAAAGTCCAGGATGAGTTTGCGTAAGCAAACGTAATATTTTAGCTTTAAATGGGTTTGAACAACCAGGATAAACGCAAGTAATTACCATTTTGAATAGCCGCTATATCCACAATCTCTGTGCACTGTGTGAACAATGAGTGTCGTATACACGCCACAGATCGCTTCCGGTGTTTGCGTATTCTACACCACAGCGCGTTCACATGTAACGAGCTCCTGCTCAGGACAGATGGACGTGGCTGTGTATCCAAAGTAAAAATTATATAAATACTGTTCAGTTTTCCACGCGTAATTCACAGAATCAGGAATTCATGTCTGACGGAACTTATGGTCGCAGGTCAGGACTCAGGCGTCATCATGTTAAGCCCGCCCACCGACTCGTGATTGGCCCGGTACATCTTGGATTTTTCGGAATTTTAAGTGAATTGAGAGTAACTAGACTGACCTTGGAAGCAAATGTAATTTGCTGCTGCTAGGGGCGCGTCTAGATTCTAGGCTACCTTTTGACTGGTTTTGTGGTCCAGTGTCACATATTATAAGTACTTTAAATTGGTTTGTTAATAGTTTATCGCAAGACAATAATTAAATTACACACATTTCAGTTTAAAACTCTTTTAAACATGTTTTCAATTCACGTAACAGGGTTGCAAAAAATTCTAAATGTTAGCAAAAATAATCTAACATTCTCAAGCCTTTTTTAACGATCTCTGTGAAAAATTTCTTATCTGAGCCATGCTACTAAAACATCACATGGAGTAATAGTAAGAGCAGCTTCCAAACTACTGTATACAGTAGATACATATAAAAACTATGCATAGGATGTTTGAGCTCCTGGACCCCAAGGAACCCTCCGCTTCTAAAAAAAACCCTCTACTTTGAAACACAAACATTTTTTGAGGCTTGTTTGCACAGTTTCCAAGGTACGCCAGAGAAGTGCTCCTCTGAACTTCTCCCCAACCTGTGCTTTCCTCAAGCTGAGCGTCCAGGCTTCCTTTAAACCAGCAGACTGAAACATCAGAAAAGCTCATTAAAGCTGCAGCGCATGGGAGCCGAGGGACCTCTCACAACATCACCTGCCGCAGTCAGCCAGTCAAATTAAGAGCCACTGCACTGGGCCAGCGAATACTGTGACCCTAATTAAAAAAGATGGATTTTCTCTGTTTCATGTATTAATTAGGTAAACAAATGCATTATAGTAGATTTACATCTGTAATTTAGCTCAGGCTCGGGAAACGGCACTGAAGATTTAATGTGTCTGGCTAGACAAAAGGCTGCTTAAAAGTTAAAGCCATAAGCAGCTCTTGCAGTCATCTGGAAACCATCGAGGGACAGATAGCACCTATAAAAGCGGTTCAGCAGCAGAACGTCCCAGAACCTCCCAGTCTACCCTAATAGTCCCAGCCCACAGGTGATAAATAGCTTTTCCACTGAACAGACCCTTAAAACCTGCTGGTCTTGAATTAGGAACAGATAACGTCAGGGGTCCAGTATTGAGATTATGTCTACGCCAAGTGAAGTTAGCAGCAACACTGACGCAAAACATGACTCCTTTTACAATCATTAGTTTTCTAAAATGGAAAAGTTAGATGCATCTGTAAAGTGTGTTCAAATAATACATAAATTTAAAAAAAAATGTTTGCAATGAATGCAAAAAAAAAATTATACAATGAATGCCCCCAAAACTGATTGCAATGAATGTAACTTGTGATGGTAAAAGATATTACATTTAGAAGAGGGATGTTTAGATTTAGATTTCTGCATGTATTATTTAAATTCAAATAATATTGTTTAAAAAAAAAGGCAAAATCACAAACAGATTTATGGTCAGTAAGTGTAAAAAAACTTAAAGCAAGGATCAACTAATTGATCAAAAGTTACATTATCCTGACCTATGGTTTCTCTGGCAGGGTTCCTGATTGGGCACTGGAACCGCTTTGAGAAAAACAGAGCTAATAGAGTTTCCCAAACCTCTTTCTTTCATAGACCCAAGAAAAGAAACTCACTGGAGCGTTCGGGGCAATTGACTTTCTCTTGCGTGATGCTGCTGCTCTCATCTTCTCCATCAGCGTCAGAACCAGAGCTGCTGTCGCTGCAACTGGCCGAAGAGTCTTCAGGGTCTCTGTGCCCTTTGGGCGTTGGGCTGCTCTCAGGCATGGATGACAAGACCTACAGACAAACAATCATATAAACACACCCGCAGGGGGAGATGATGAGAGAAGATCCTAGAAAAATGTCAGTTCTGCAGCTTTCACCCCGAGTCCAATTAACGCTTGCCACTTGACGGCAGAACGGAAGGACGGCAGTGCACAAGTCTTGATTAATGTCACTTCAGAAACATGTTCATTTGGTCTGAAACACACACATTGCGTGTCAGGGAAGCTAATCTATTATGTCCTTCAAGAAGTATTGAACAATGAATTGAATATCTGTCCAACACTTGGAAAAATACTGACTATTAGCCTTCTGAATGCACTAATTTCACCTTTTCAACTCCAATTTGGCTCAAAGGTCTATCTAAATTAACACTTTGGACATAATCTCCGACCGAGTTTTGAAAGAATTCAGAGCGATCCTGTTCTCCTTGGCATTTTTAAGAGGAACTGTTTGTGAATATATAACTTGCTTAATTTCTGTCTAGTCAGATTATTCCAGATGGCCCTATAATGGCACTCTTAGAGTGTTCAAATCCATCAGAGCAGATACTGCTGAAATAACACATACACTTCAAGTCAAAAGTGAACCAATTAACATCATTTAATGCCTTAAAATGTCTGCAACATCTCAGGTAGGGAATCTGATGAAACCTCATCATGAAACCTCATCATGCCTGGATTATAATTCACCTCAAAAACAGAAAGAGAATTATATTTTGCATAAAAATACCTAGTTCTGCCATGAAACTCTAGATGACGCAGGTTGACGGTTTGTTAACGTAACTGATGATATCACAGAGTTATACGACTTTGCACATTTGTGCAGCAGCAGTATGTCTTAAATACTCACAGCACAGTATCACCATATGCTTTGGCAGTAGCAAACTCTGTACTTGCTTGTTCATTTATTTCAGTAATTCAACTTAAATTGTGAAACTCGTGTATTAAATAAATTCAGTGCACACAGACACAGTTTAAGTCTTTGGTTCTTTTAATTGTGATGATTTTGGCCCACATTTAACAAAAACCCACCAATAAACTATCTCAGCAAATTAGAATACTTATACTTCATAAGACCAATAAAAAAACATTTTTAGTGAATTGTTGGCCTTCTGGAAAGCATGTCGATTTACTGTATATGTACTCAATACTTGGTAGGGGCTCCTTTTGCTTTAATTACTGCCTCAATTCGGCGTGGCATGGAGGTGATCAGTCTGTGGCACTGCTGAGGTGGTATGGAAGCCCAGGTTTCTTTGACAGTGGCATTCAGTTCATCTGCATTTTTTGGTCTCTTGTTTCTCATTTTCCTCTTGACAATACCCCATAGATTCTCTGGTGAGTTTGCTGGCCAGTCAAGCACACCAACACCATGGTCATTTAACCAACTTTTGGTGCTTTTGGCAGTGTGGGAAGGTGCCAAATCCTGCTGGAAAATAAAATCAGCATCTTTAAAAAGCTGGTCAGCAGAAGGAAGCATGAAGTGCTCTGAAATTTCTTGGTGAACGGGTGCAGTGACTTTGGTTTTCAAAAAACACAGTGGACCAACATCAGCAGATGACATTGCACCCAAAATCATAACAGACTGTGGAAACTTAACACTGGACTTAAAGCAACTTGGGCTATGAGCTTCTCCACCCTTCCTCCAGACTCTAGGACCTTGGTTTCCAAATGAAAAACAAAACTTGCTCTCATCCGAAAAGAGGAATTTGGACCACTGGGCAACAGTCCATTTCTTCTTCTCCTTAGCCCAGGTATGACGCCTCTGACGTTGTCTGTGGTTCAGCAGTGGCGTAACAAGAGGAATACGACAACTGTAGCCAAATTTCTTGACACATCTGTGTGTGGTGGCTCTTGATGCCTTGACCCCAGCCTCAGTCCATTCCTTGTGAATGTGAAATTCTTGAATCAATTTTGCTTGACAAGCCTCTCAAGGCTGCGGTTCTCTCGGTTGGTTGTGCATCTTTTTCTTCCACACTTTTTCCTTCCACTTAACTTTCTGTTAACATGCTTGGATACAGCACTCTGTGAACAGCCAGCTTCTTCAGCAATGAATGTTTGTGGCTTACCCTCCTTGTGAAGGGTGTCAATGATTGTCTTCTGGACAACTGCAGTCTTCCCCATGATTGTGTAGCCTAGTGAACCAAACTGAGAGACCATTTTGAAGGCTCAGGAAACCTTTGGAGGTGTTTTGAGTTGTTTAGCTGATTGGCATATCACCATATTCTAATTTGTTGAGATAGTGAATTGGTGGGTGTTTGTTAAATGTGAGCCAAATCATTACAATTAAAAGAACCAAAGAATTAAACTACTTCAGTCTGTGTTCAATGAATTTATTTAATACACAAGTTTCACAAACTTTTCCACGTCATTCTAATTTACTGAGATGCTCCTGTACAACTACAGCAATAACCAACAGCAGCGTAGCAGATCTATTCCGCCAAGACCAAATACATTAACATTGTCATATCCATTACAATGCTAAACTTTTCCGAGAGTTGTCATGACAGAAATATATTATTTTAAAGAGGTTGTGCAAGCAAAACCCATTCATTTTCTCTATGTATACACAGGGAATTGTAAGGAAAACTTTCAAGACAGACTTATAATGAACAGTATGAAAATGTATATAAGCTCTGGCAAAACACTCCATGTATTGCTGTTGTTGTAATTAAAGCATTATGCCTCTGTTGGGCAATACTTTTGTGAAGCCACAAGTCAGTGTGATTTTACCAATCAGAGAACGTGAAAGTGGCAAAAGAGTTCAGCGGTCATCGCCAACTCCCATAAATCACTGTCACACTTTATGCAAATGACTTAATCGAATTAGTCTACCAACATTCTCAAACTACTTATCTATTTGCAATACATTTGAATTGTACTATATTCCATACTTCTTTTTATAATCAATGACTTACAGTAGTACTCAGTAGTATTGCATTATCATACAATCTTGATTTAATTATGTATGATGGGATACAAAATCTATTGCCTCTCACAAGATGTTTTCTCTTATAAAAGTAGAGCCTTATAGATTTGCATTCCTGTAGCTCAAACTACAGAGCAATGCCAAGATTATGGGTTCAATTCCCAGGGAATGCATGAACTGAAAAGATGTGTACCCTGAAGTTTCTTTGTTAAAACATGATCTGCCAAATGCATACAAGTAAACATTCTACAAATATTTTTGCTTCAGATCAGGTTTGTCAGTGCTGGTTGGTTTGGTTCATGGTTTAGAACTTCTAACTGACAAACTTTTTAAAACTTGAAAGAAAATGAATGAGGAAAATACGAAACCAATGACATAAAATATATATATATGTGTGTTTATCTACAGTATATCTAGATTCGTACACTAGCATGTGTATATTGAGTAGATGTACCTTAGGACCCTTCTGTTTGGAGGTTTTTCCCATCAGTTTCTCATCATCCAGTTCACACTGCTCCAGAAGGTCTAGGATATCTTCCTCCTGCAGAACACAGATCACAAACAAAAAGCAGAACATATTATTTATTTTTCACATATAACCTTTTCTTGTGGATATGCACTTTTGCAACTTACTAGTGATTTTACTGAATGCCAAAAGTAAAATATTGAACAGCAAGTTCACTAGATTCCCACCCCTCCTTGTTTAGACTTGTGAGTATTAAAGAGTTAAGACAGTAAGATTTTAATAGCATTAAAGCTTGATTGAAAATTTGTTTTAATACTCAGAAACATTCCCTGAAGTAACTGTCCATTACTACTTGTTAATGATATATTGGTGCATATCGATATATATATATTGGTGATTATTTTTAACAATCAAAATCTATCAACTTGCATATGGATTATGTACTAATTATTTATAACCAAATGTAAAATGTATATTTTGAATCAAATTATCTTCAATGATTGCTTGCTTGAAATAATTTATGCTCTGGTTGAATTTTCTCAAAAGTGATACTAAATACATAACTATCAAAATCAAATATTACCAAAATATTATATAATATCAACATACAGTTATTGTAGCTATTTTCCTATATATATATTATATAAGATCAACAACAATAATTTTAGTGAGGTCTTCTAATTCCAAAATATTTGAAAAACATTATCTTGTCTAAACTAGGAGTAATCAAATTGAGCCATTTCTAAATCAAAACAGCATGTTGCATGACACCTAAACAATTTCTAGGCATAAATCAAAGCCATGTGTTTAGCTCAAATTCAGGAATCCATCTGGAATATGAATCAACCTCATTCCTTCTTACAAGTCACTGTATCTGAACCACACTTTGAGTTTAGCACATCATAATCTATGTAGCATTTCTTCTTCAAATAAAGCTATGGCGTTGACTTTGAAGTATAGGGTCACTGTAACTGCACAGTTCACATGAGAAAAGTGCTTATAACATTTAAAGACTCTAAAATTACAGTTTCCTGGTATTACAAATGACACATGACCAGTTCATTTTCCGTTATATTTTAAGAATTACAACCAGTGGTTCAGGCAGGCAACACCAGCCATTTTAAACACTGTAAAACTCATTATCAGTATTACCAAAAAAAGTGTCAATAATTCAATAATTTCACAGTGACACATTCATGCTGACTGTTCCTAGAGCTTCCTGCTGATTCCTTTATGATACCCTGGAGGTTTTTTTGAGTCTTCCTGAAACATCCTGCACTTATCTTGCTCTTGGGATAAATTAGATGGGACAGAGCAGCTTGGACAGTCTGCCAGTGGTCTGAAACACTTATTACATACAACAGTGGACTTAAAATATGTTGGAAATGGCTTTAAATCCCTTCCCAACTCATAAAACTCTTCATCCTTTCTTCTGAATGGGGCTCACAGTTCTTTTGATATTAGCATGGTAACAGGCCATTTTTATTTAGGTTTATATAAGGTGTTGTCTTTCTTCTTTAATCATCAAAAAAATGTTTCAAAAGTAATTTCAACTTAAAATAATTTGTTATACCACTGACTTAGTTTAGTCAACCTAAAATGTTAAGTTACTTAATTAACAAATTATTTTAAGTTGAAACAACATTTTTTTACAGTGAATTTGCACTTGATTCTAACTAATTGGTGTCTTTGATTATAATTTGAATAGGTACCTGATGTAGTCATAAATGAAATTTATTTTATTTTATTAAAAGTTGCCAATCCAATCTGTATGTCCCAACATGTAACCCTTTTTTTACCTTTAATAAAGAATTGTTTTGCTTTTAGAGTCTTTAACTCAAGACGGTTATACCACCTTAACAATTAAAGTAATTATATTCAGTAACATTAAAATTACTTTTATGTTTCAGTGTATAATTTTTCAGTAATTTGACTTGAGGGATATTATTAGACTTCTACTCCAAAATTACATTTTAATCTAAAAAATGCCCCAATGTCTGTCATCTGGTTGATACAAAAAAATGTAGTAGGTTATTAAAAAAATAGAATGGCTAATGACAGTAGTTCAGATAAAAAGGGCAGCTGTACAACAAACAATAAATGTAGTTGGGTGAAGATTGAATCATCACAGTCTCAAGAATTTGATCAATATTGTTCTGAATTCGCTTCAACATATTTTTATTTTTTTTTTACTGTAAGATCTGTGTTTTACAGACTCTGATGTTTCTCCATTACAAATGCTGCATGCTTTTCAAGCAGAAACATTATTCCAGCTGTAACTCAATAAGCCAGGCATTGATCTGTTGTTCTGGCTCAGATGGAGAGAGATTTTAAGTGCATTAAAATCTGTTCTTTTGCTCATCGCCACCTTCCATTCTTCCCCAAATACAGAGGCTCATTGTTCAGGCAGTCGGCAAAAAGAAAAAAGGCCAGAAAAACCCCACACTCTGACTGCAGGTGACGAGTCAATATTTGCCAGTGTTTGCTACCGTTAGATTGTTATGAAATTTGTTTTTGTTGCTTTGATTTGGGACTCACAAAGTCAATTTTGAGAATATTTTGTGTGTCAGGGTACAGACGTGGGGACATATGAAAGAGCTTGAGGCATGTGTGTGTCTAATATAGAGGACGCATTTCCAACAAGAGTTTTCATTTTGTTATCTTATGTTACAATAAGTGGCAATAAAGTGCTGGAACTTGCGATTGTTAATGTTTTACTGAGTGCTTGTTGCGGTTGTGGAAAGCAAGTAAACAACAAAGCAATGTTCTCACCCGCCACAGCTCTTCACATCTATCTGCAGCTTGCTATGCATTCTAGAGAAATCGCTAAATAAAATGCAAACAAATACATCACCACCCAAAATTAAAATTCTGCCATCATTTAATCACTCTCATGTCATTCTGACTTCTGTTCATCTTCTATTATCTTATCATTAAGCAAAAATGTGATGCAAAAAATATTGTGAAAATAATTTACATGAACTATATAATTAATATCAACGTCTCTTATTTTTTATGTATTTATTTCTTATATTTCTTAGGTCCCCATGAGGAAACAGGCTTATAAATCATGCACAATGAGTTTTTTTGAGGAAGTAAAAGTGTGCACAATCTCCTGTGAGGGCTAGGTTTAGGTGTAGGGTAGGTGTAGGGCCATAGAAAGTACGGTTTGTACAGTATAAAAACCATTACGCCTATGGAATGTCCCCATAAAACATGTAAACCCAATATGTGTGTGTGTGTGTGTGTGTGTGTGTGTGTGTGTGTGTGTGTGTGTGTGTCTGTGTGTGAGCTATACCTTTAAGTCCATGTACGGTATGTCACAAAAGTGAGTACACCCCTCACATTTCCGCAACCATTTAGTATATCTATAGGTATAATACTACATAAATGAAACTTGGATATATTTTAGAGTAGTCAATGTGCAGCTTGTATAGTAGTATAGATTTATTGTCCCCTTAATATTACTCAACATACAGCCGTTATTGTCAAAATAGCTGGCATCGAGTGTCAATATATTGTGTTATGCACCACTGTTATCTGGCACTGTTATCTTATAGTCTCATCAGATCACAGGAAGTGGTTCCAGTAATTAATGCTCTTGGACAGGTTGTCTTCAGCAAACTGTTTGCAGGCTTTCTTGTGAGGCTTCCTTCTGGGACGACGCCTATGCAAACCAACTTGTTGCAGTGTGTGGCGTATGGTCTGAGCACTGACAAGC
The DNA here is from genome assembly GCF_049309525.1 of Garra rufa. Taxonomy (NCBI): domain Eukaryota; kingdom Metazoa; phylum Chordata; class Actinopteri; order Cypriniformes; family Cyprinidae; genus Garra; species Garra rufa. The sequence goes on along the minus strand of NC_133380.1, from coordinate 38,395,472 downwards.
TGACCTTCTACTTCTGCAACCTTTAAAGCAATGCTGGCAGCACTCATGCATCTGTTTTTGAAGCCAGGTTCTGCACCTGATGCACAGAACGAGTGCTCAACTTTGATCGACGTTGATCGACCCTTGCAAGGCCTGTTCTGAATGGAACCCATTTTGAAAAACCTCTGTATGACCCTGACCACTGTAGTGTAACTCGGTTTCAGGGTGTTACTGAACCTCTAATAGCCTTGGCCATCTTTGTGGAGAGCAACAATTCTAATTCTCAAATCCTCAGAGAGTTATTTGCCATGAGATGCCATGTTGAACATCCAGTGGTCAGTATGAGAGAATTGCACTTAAAGCAACAAATTTTAACTGCTCTAATACAAGATACACAGCTTGTGTGATCCTGGCAAGCAGACAAAAACATAAACATGATGAATAGGACATGTGGCTTTGCATGGTTAAACAACATACTGCTGTTATCACTTAGGGTGTTCTCACTTTTGTTGCCAGCTATTTTGACAATAATGGCTGTATGTTGAGTTATTTTCAGAGGACAGTACATATATTCTGCTATACAAGCTGCACATTGACTACTCTAGAATATATCCAAGTTTACTTTCTATAGTATTGTCCCTTGAGAAGATATACTAAAATGGTTGCTGAAATATGAGGGGTTTACTCAATTTTGTGAGATGTTGTATTTATATAAAATCTACAAAATCCTAGGACATAAAGTATCAAATACATGCAGTATTTGATAGTGGAATGTATTGTTTACCTTACTCTTTAGGACATTGTCTCCATGTTCCCAACCACCCTGCTTTCCACAATTTCATTAAACAACAATATAAGAATTTTTAGTGACATCATTTAGTTTTCCATGACCATTTTCCACTCTCTCTGTCAGTGTTGTTTTCGTCAACGATGACGATGACGAAATCATTTCGTTGACGCCACTTTTTTCCATGACGAAAACGAGACGATGACGAGATAAAAATGGCTCGTTGATGACTAAAACATGACGAGACGTGTGTGAGTTTTCGTTGACGAGACGAGAATAGACGAAAATGTTAGTGGGTGGTCCGTCAGACGTTTAAAATGCATGACATTTCTGCTTATTGTGCATGCCAATTAAAACCGGAAAAAGTACCTGCCGCTATGGCAAGCCGTTTTAGCATTAAATGCTTTTTGCCATACTAATATGGCAAGCCGTTTTAGCATTCCATCCTTGTTTGTCTTTTATGTTTTAAAACATTCCTTCATTATTGTAATTATTGGTGAAAAATAGTCGATCCGGAAGCTCACATTGTGTTGAACTAGCCTATAGATCTGCTATTTTCAGAACTTATAACTGACACTACCCAACAGCAAAATACTTACTGACCTACATTAATTTGTTAAAAGACTACTTTTTCCCCTTTTTTGACTAAAACTAGACTAAAAACTTCTTGACTTTTCGTCGACTAAAATTGGACTAAAACTATCACATTTAGAAGTGACTAAAATTTGACTAAAACTAATAACCATTTTAGTCCAAAAGACTAAGACTAAGACTAAATCTAAGATGGTTGTCAAAAACAACACTGCTCTCTGTGACCCCTGGCATCATTGGCGTTTTTGCTGCTGTGCTTTTAAAATGTAAATGCGTCTTTGCATGTGAAATGAGTAACAGTGCTTTGCTGCGAGCTGTGAGCTTCGGGTCTAGTGTAGTATGTTCTGCCCTATCTTTCAAAAACAGCCTTTTCGCACCACCTGCATTACATTGTGACAACTAAAAACAAACCAAGCTGAATGTGACTCTAGTACTGTTGAATAAACTGTAGCCACTTGTTTGTAATGAGCGTACCCTTAAGAATATACAAAGCGACTACACACAGTTTACTCTTGTTGTCAGTTCTAGAGTTTAGGAGTAAATTCTAGAAGAGCATTTATCCTGCTTTCTCCCTTTTACTTAAACATGATAGACAAGGTCAGGTTTCTGAACATCACATCACAAGTAAATTTGGCCACTGATTGTAATCCAGTGATTCTGAAATAAGCAATTTTGGCAGTAACAGTAATAACAGAGTAAAGAGTAATGTTAGTACTGTTTAAACAGAGTAATTGCCAAGAAAAACTAGAAAAAACTATTAGCAATTAGTAATACTAATGACTTATTTCGAGTAACTTTCCCAACCCTTTGTAAATTTGTGAGGGGTAGACAGGGCCCTAGACTAATGTTGCTGAACTGCATTAACAAACTGACAAACAGGAAGGTCAAAGACCACATGGCAATGGCATAAACTCTGGGTTCTTGAATCTTTCCCAAATAAGCCAGACACCAGCGCCGTTGGAAACAGCTCACGTGCTTCCCTGCCATATCACCAGACGGCTCCCGCCTCAAAACTACAACCTGCCTAACAACCATCTCCATTCAAACTCATGTGCAACCCCACTTCAAAGTCAGATTTCAGATTCCATCAATGTGTGTTATGAGGACGCAACCTTTCCACATTCATATGCATGGGTACACAGATCCGGCCTTGAAAATCCCTGTAAAATGAACATCCAGAGGTTTCAGAGAGGTTGCGCAGCGCAATAATGAACTCCAGCTGAACAGACAATTTTAGAACAGAGGCTTTCATAAAAAAAGAGAAACTGCTCAGAAATGCAGTGGAACAATTTGTATATAAAGCTAATAAAGCTTTTAAAACATTACGTAATAATTATATTATTTTTTCTTTTCAATTTTATTATAAAATAAGATGTAGTCATGATAGTTGCCTAGCATTTTTTTTCTTTTCAGGATTTTTATTTCCACTTAACCACTTGAACGACATTATAACTGTATATTTGTAATATTACAATATTTATTAGCATATTTTCTTATTTATAAAACAAATATTTAGTCAAATCGTATAGTTTTAGCTCAGTTATATAAATTATGGTGTTTTTAGAGTAAATCAGTCTGGTTAAATACGGTTTAATGCTGTCAATCTCATCAAGATCCTTACTAAAAGCTGTTTTTGGTAACTGCAACATTTTGCTATTTTTGACCCAGGACCACAAAACCATTCTGAAGTAGAATGGGTATATTTGTAGCAATAGCCAAAAATACATTGTATGGGTCAAAATTATTGATTTTTCTTTTATGCCAAAAAATCATTAGGATATTAAGTAAAGATCATGTTCCATAAACATATTTTGTATTAATTAATTTCCTACTGTAAATATATCAGAACTTAATTTTGATTAGTAACATGCATTGTTAAGAACTTCATTTGGACAACAACAAAGCCAATTTTCTCAATATTTAGATTTTTTTGCACCCTATTTTCAAATAGTTGAATCTCGGCCAAATATTGACCGATCCTAACAAACCATACATCAATGGAAAGCTTATTTATTCAGATGATGTATAAATGTATGAGTGGTCCAGGGTCACATTTGCTTTATTTTTCACAACTGACTTCAGACTTTATAAAAGTTTTATATTTCTCAGTTGTAATTTTATATCTCACAATTGCAACATTTCTCGTAATTTCTATATTTTAAGCTGCTTTTCCACTACCTCTGACCTTTGCATACAATTGTTGCATTTTGCCCTTAGTGGCAGTCGCTGTAACTTTTAAGTCATAAAGGAACCGTCACCCTCCTCTTATTCTTCATGGTAAAATAAATTTCTTGAATTAATTACTGAATATAATGAATGTATGAATATATCCACACAAAACAAATAACACCTTATACATTTGAAAAAAAAAAAAAACATAGTTGGATTTATAGGGCTAATCCATGTGAATAATTATTTGATAATTATAAAATAATTATTTATTTTTCCGAAATAGTATTTGAAAAATAACGTTTAAATGAGAAAATACTAGTATGAACTCGCATTCATAGTTTCACATGCAGTCCCATATTATTCTACATCAATATAAATAACTTACAGTCTGTTGCTTATTGTTTGTTGAAGATAGTGTAAAGGCAGCTTATTTTACAACGCAATATACATTTTTTGCTAACTTACAGTGTCGCCAACTAATTAAAAAATAGCTTGACTATCAGAGAATATTTGTTTCAATATGACTTACTTTAAGTAGACATATGGAGCTACCGAGAGACATATTTCTCATGTCTGTGTGTCAAGTATTGATTCATTTTTGTGATGTGTTTCAATAAGATTAAGCTAATCTGAGACTTGTCATAGCACTTACATAGCATTGCTCTTTTGTTGATTTTGATTGCTTCCATTGTTCTCAAGCGTCTGCTAAATGACTAAATGTAATGTAATATAATGTTTGTTTTCTTTATTGTCCAAAAGCACGTTTTGTTGCTATTATGAGTAAACACTAATAAGTACCTTTTTACCCTTTTATAGTTTTGAATGAAATGTTACTCTTATTTGTATTTTGAAATTGTTTGGCTGTCATCAGGAAAAACATGCAATTGACCGCACCAGCGAATTTGTCAACTCTAGAGGGTTAAACTACCTTAAATTATTATTAGACTGGTCTCTAGATTATGTATGGCCTCATAGTCAGTCAATAGGCTTGTTTTATCAACTACTAGGTAAAACATCTCATAGCTTATAGTAATAGTGCCCCTCTCCTCAACAAGCCACGTGATTTGAGGTATCATTCATGACCATAGTTCAAAGGATTTGTTTTAATCCCGAACCCTATGAATGAGCAACAGCCATACTGATGGTCTCCTTCAACTGCACTAATGAAAAACAGATGGCCACAACAAGAGTTGGGAAGTAAAATACGCTTCCATATGTCTTATTTTAAATGCAAAAGAGCAAGTAGCAGAAAGAAATAGTAGGGGGAGAGAAAGAAGTAAAAAAGGAGCAAAAGATTGTTCAGTTGCGTCTCAGGTACATGCCTTCATTCGTTTCAGTGGATTATTCATTTCCTTTTGAAGTGAAGCTGCTCGCCCAGCGAGGAATGTCTGAAAGGCAGCTGAAAGGAGACTCTCATATTTCTCCAAGAGCAGCTTGTCATCTGGGGGGTAAATACGTCTGTGCAGAGAGAGGGAGAGAGAGAGACAGAGTTTTATCTGATTATCTGATTTAACGGCCTGGTCTGCCTGCTTTTCTAATCACTTAAACAAACCTCAATCGTTCTTTTCACACATGCATTTGTCCATTAATGCTGTGTATATACTAATGATTAATAAACTTGTCTTTATATTAGACGTTAAGACTAAACAAAAGCCACAGACGTATAAACCTTTGTCTATATCTGTGTGATGGATCTTCAGATCAGCGCCATATTGGGTCGGGGATATAATCAAAACCAGCAACTGGCTGTGCTTCAGGACCCAGATTGTGCATTAGACATCAGATAGCGAGCTGCTACAGTAACAAAATGATGCAAACAAAGCCCTGAAATGTATTAATATTACTGGTAACACCTAACATTTAAACAATGAGTAATATATTTGTTACAGCATTAGTTAATCTTTATACTAGGGCCGGGACTCGATTAAAAATTTTAATCTAATTAATTAGAGGCTTTGTAATTAATTAATCGAAATTAATCGCATTTTAATCGCATGTAAATATTTGACCTGAGAACAGTGAGAATTAAGATTTTTATATGGATTTTTAGTATACCATTGAATAATGACTGAATACATAAGCTTAAGCAACAAAATATTGTTTATTTTTGTTCAACCAAGTCCAACAGACCAGTGCAATATTGCCATTAAGTGTAGCAAGAGGCACGTTCTTTAACGAGTCTTTCATTCAGAGAACTCTGCTCTTGTGTTTGCTTAATTATGCATTTAAACGTTAATGACCAAACCTATCATTATAAATGTTGCTGCACATGGAATATAACGCGGATAACATTTAAAAAATAGTTTTTATCAGGTTACACACTGATTATTTATCACACAAACCCCTTTCTCTACCTGTCCGTTGGTCGCGCATATCCTCCATGTTTGTAGTTATTTAACACTTTTTATGCGTGTTTGTAGTTCTAATCGAATCCTCGTTCACGGCGCAGTGTGTTGCGGGCAATATTAGCAGTTAAGAGTGTGCATTGATCGTTAAGTAGTAGACCATCTGGGAATCTTAGGAATACTTTTTTAAACATACTACGATTTGGGACATACAATACTATTTAGGACGGACGCAGCTTCTTTGGTATAAGTTCTTTGGCTTGTCTGAACGCTAGTTTGTGCTCCAGTATAATCGGTCCGCCGAATCTCATCCAGTGAGAAACGTTCCGCGGTGCAAAACTTAGTGCGATTAAAATGCGTTAAAAAATTTTAACGCGTTATTTTTGTGTAATTAATTAATCTAAATTAACACGTTAAAGTCCCGGCCCTACTTTATACACTTTCGTTAATAAAAATATGTTTCATTATTAGTTCATTTTAGCTCAGGTCCATTAAATAATATAAAGTTAATGAAAAATAAATCAACATAAGCTAAGGTTAATAAATGCTTTAGAAGTATTTTTCATTGTTATCTAATGATAACAAAAGAAACTTTGTTGTAAAGTGCTACCATTTCACCATGAATCAGACTTAATATGTCAAATGATACACTTGAGAAAAAAAAAATACAATTTTGTATAAACAAATAACATCAGCAGGGGCTGGCTATATAAACTACATTAAGACTGTGTCTGAATAGTTCTTTAGAACCAACTAGCAGTTATTTAAACTGTAATCAATCTTACTTTTTAGATTGAGATTAGACCAGTTTATGTTTTTATGCAACTAACTTGTAAAAATTATGTCCAGTCTTAAAAACATTTAACTTACTCAAGTTACTCAAGTTACTTAAAAAATTAGATCACTTCCTTCTAAGATTAGTCTAAACATTTTATGCAACCAGCCCCAGATGTGCTACTTACCAGTTTGGATTGAACACACAATGGGCTAAATATTGTATTGGTATTAGCTATTTAACCAGTGACAAATGCAGTTGTTCTAAAATACTATACAGATTGATTGGACAAAATATTGGAAAGTATTTTGCCTTCCTTCTAAAAGTTGATAAAATAATGCATATTGTAGAGTTAAGATGAACTTGTACCATCCTGAAGCAGTTTATTTAGCAAAAATGACTGTCAGACTTTAAGAACGATCCTGAATAGTCAATTATATTGACTGATTATCGAATAAACAATAAAGTTTGACTGGAGAATGCAGCATTTGACCAATCAGCATCAAGTATTCCAGAAAATTGTGTAATAAAACTTAAGACATTTAGCATTGTTCTTTCATTTTTTAGAACAGTCTGACCCACCATTTGAGAACCACTGACCAAAATAATGGTGGCACCACAATCTAAAGAAACAGTGAAGTTGGAATGAGTGATATATTTCCACATTTCAGTCTGATAAACTAAAACTCACTTGGCAGGTGACATTTAAAATGGCTCTTTTGGATTCCGGCTTCAACATAATCAAAAGCTCAAATAAATGTAAATGTCCAGATCAGACGATAAACCGCCCCAAATCCATTAAGAGCTACAAGCACGATGGACAAACTTGTGTGGGAGAAGTAATCTAGTAAGAGTAAGTGGGCTTAGTCTTCGGCATATGGCACATGTTGAAATCTGGGTCTGACCCACAAACCTCAAACACTTTTTTTCATGTTTCAGCATCTTTTGGGGTGTTTTTATTTAGAGTTGAACAGAACAGCAGTTACATGCATAGGCATAAAATGACCTATTTAGGAAGACGCATATTCCTCGTATTCCTCCTCTGAGGCTCTGACGTGGAGGCTCCGTATTAAGGAGCGATTTGTTGCAATTATGAAGTGACTGCATTTTTTTTTTTTTCAGTGAAAAATGCAGCAAGATGCTAAATGCTGCTAAATTACTCTATGAAGAAGCCGCCCAACCTCTACGGTACATACAAAGGGTTATTTGACATGCTTGTGTATTGAGGTCAGGTTAATCAAGCCTAAATGGCAGATCTTCATTTGGCAGATCCTAGTGTCTGTGAATGTTAAAATTACAAAAGTAACAAAAGCAAGAAGCATTTGGCTGCTGACGCATTTGGCTTCTTTACAAAACATTAGCAGTCATTAAAATAGCAACCTGGAGTTGTTTAATGCTCTGAAACAAACAATCTCTAAAAGGAATATTTAAAAGATACTGACAACCCAATAGACCAGGGCTCTCAAACTAGTCATAATTGAGGTGGAAAAACTAAATTCTGCTTGCAAATAAATGTTATTTTAATTACTATAATGTTGTCTATAAATTATTTTGGCCTTTCATGTTGGTCAAAGACGAGACTTAAATTTATCATACTAAATTGTATTTATTTATTTTTTGTTATATGAACTATTGTTGCACAGAATGAAATTTAAGTGGGTGTCTTCAGTAAATTGTGGTAAAAAAAATGTAAAGCTCTATTAAACTTTAAATCCTGCAAATCAATTTTTACTACCCAAACACTGGATTCGACCATGCCTCGGTGCCTCATCTCCCTTTTCTGCCTACGAAGGCAGAATTTTTCAAGTTTCAGAAATAACCCTTGTCCTTGTTTTGTCCTCACATGAGAGCCTTAGAAATTGTTTCATGCTGTCACATCCCAAACCAAGCCACAAGAGACCCCACAGGTGTAAGTGGGCATTCTTACAGGATAACAATCGTCAAAGCGGCTTCCCTACCTGTAGTTCCCCAGGTGCCGCTTTTCGTGCTCGTCCCTGGAGACCTGCTTGCGGACTTGGGCCAGTCTTTCTTTCTGAAAACACAACGCAAGTGAATAATCGTTGAGAAGCAGGAAGACCGACAAAGAAATAAAGCCCAGTTTCTGTTAGTGCTATCCTGCAGTGTAATTTAGCCACCCAAAACCGAATAACAATAGCACCGAATGACTCGTTTCCTATATTACGAGACACCTTAATGAAGTCTGAGAGTTAGCGGGTGCGAATAACAGCCTCTCCTCTACACTTGTTAATACAGGGGGCCCATTCATAATTCATATAGATTTAACTCCCACTGTACCATTTTAATACATCAAAAACTATAATTGTGGAAAGGTCAGCTGGTCAATTTGCAGTGGCGCAGCAGGGTGTCTTCTATAATAGTCACTGATCTCTGTTAAATGCTGGTACAGGCATATTCGCTCAGCCCCCAATCCCCAAATCTCACTCCTCTTTTGCGTCTAGCTTTGCCCTTTGAAAATACCACCTACCTGCAGTCATCTCAACCTCATTCATCTCTTCATATAATAAAAAAGTTGATTGAAAGACCAATCAAGGACTGGTGCAAAAAGCACCCTCTACTTACTGAACTTCTTCTCAAAATGTGCCTTGTCTGTACATCTGCGGAATATGAACTCTTAAATACCTTTTATCAGTGTTGGGGGTAACGCTTTACAAGTAACACAAGTTACGTAATCAGTTTACTTTTTCAAGTAACTAGTAAAGTACTAGTTAAAGTACATAACTTTTTTTAAATACAGTATCTCACAAAAGTGAGTACACCCATCACATTTCAGCAACCACTTTAGTATATCTTCTCAATGGACAAAAATATAGAAATTAAACTTGAGTAGTCAATGTGCAGCTTGTATAGCAGTATAGATTTAGTGTCCTCTGAAAATAACACCATACAGCCATTATTGTCAAAATAGCTGGCAACAAAAGTGATACACCCTAAGTGATAACAGCAGTATGTTGTTCAACCATGCAAAGCCACATGTCCTATTCATCATGTTTATGTTTTTGTCTGCTTGACAGGACCATACAAACTTGTGTATCTTGTATTAGAGCAGTTAAAATTAGGTGCTTTGAGTACAATTCTCTCATACTGACCACTGGATGTTCAACATGGCATCTCATGACAAAGAACTCTCTGAGGATTTGAGAATTAGAATTGTTGCTCTCCACAAAGATGGCCAAGGCTATTAGAGGTTCAGTAACACCCTGAAACTGAGTTACACTACAGTGGTCAGAGTCATGCAGAGGTTTTCCAAGATGGGTTCCATTCGGAACAGGCCTTGCAAGGGTCATTCTGTGCGTCAGGTGCAGAACCTGGCTTTAAAAAACAGATGCATGAGTGCTGCCAGCATTGCTCTAAAGGCTGCAGAACTAGCTTGAGATCAGCTTGTCGGTGCTCAGACCATACGCCGCACACTACAACAAGTCAGTTTGCATAGGCGTCGTCCCAGAAGGAAGCCTCATCTGAAGCTGGCTCACAAGAAAGCCTGCAAACAGTTTGCTGAAGACAACCTGTCCAAGAGCATGAATTACTGGAACCATGTCCTGTGGTTTGATGAGACTATAAGATACACTTGTTTGGCTCAGATGGTGTCCAGCATGTGTGGCGATGCCCTGTTGAGGAGTACCAAGAAAATTGTGTATTGCCTCAATTCAAGCGTGGTGGAGGTAGCATCATGGTCTGGAGCTGCATGAGTGCTGCTGGTACTGGGGAGCTGCAGTTCATTGAGGGAAACATGGATACCATTATGTACTGTACATTCTGAAGCAGAACATGATGCCTTCCCTCCAGAAACTAGGCCAAACTGCAGTTTTACAACATGATAATGATCCCAAACACACCACCAAGATGACAGCTGCCTTGCTGAGGAAGCTAAAGGTGAAGGTAATGGGGTGGCCAAGTATGTCTCCAGACCTGAACCCTATTAAGCAGCTGTGGGCATCCTCAAGCGTAAAGTGGAGAAGCACTATGTGTCTAACGTCCAGCAGCTCTGTGAGGAGTGGAAGAGGATCCCAGCAACAACCTGTGCAGCTCTGGTCAGTTCCATGCCCAGGGTGATTAAGGCAGCAGATAACAATGGTGCTAACACATAATATTGACACTTTGGACAAGTTCACTTAAGGTGTACTCACTTTTGTTGTCAGCTATTTTGACAATAATGGCTGTATGTTGAGTTATTTTCAGAGGACAATAAATATATACTGCTATACAAGCTGCATATTGAGTACTCATTCATTTCTATATTATAGTCCCTTGAGAACACATACAAAAATGGTTGCTGAAATGTGAGGGGTGAGAAAGGGCCTTTACAGTTGGCAAAAAATATAATTATTATTTTTCATTAAAAACAAATAAGCAAGCCTAGACTAGGTGACGAAAAGTAACGCATATTGTAATGCATTACTTTTAAAGGTAACTTTCCTCATCACTGCTTTTTAATGATCAAGAAATTAGACAAAATAGGTGAGATCTGAATCTTCATTTCCCACATGAGCCCCAAGGCTCAACAAGTCTGGAGCAAGTGTGTAAATGAGCCTTACCAGCTCTTCTCTCCTGCGTTCTAATAGGTGTCGTTGTTTCTCCCATTCCGATGATCCGGCCGTCAGTTTCCGCATTGATCCCTGTCCGTACAGTCGTCGCTGGGCTTCCGCCTTCTGCTGGGCCAAATTCCGTCGTTTATCACTTGCTCTGGGTAAAAAAAAAAAGGAAAAAAGAAAAAGGAAATGCTCAAGTAATAGCCCTTAAAGTAGCCCAAACTCCCAGCCGAAATCCTGACAGACTCCGAGACTCCATACATCACTCGACTTGACAGCATTCAGCACCTCAAGATTTCATCGCTCACTGGCCCTTCAAATTTGCTGTTGTAAGTGGCCACTCAGGGTCACTGGGCTCCTGAACCACTGGGGAACCTTCTCGTTTTATTGATACGACTTTCACACTTCTGAGTTCTTGTCGCTGAGTTATTGGTTTTGTCCTGCCACTGCTGGGGAAATAACACAGGAGTCGCTTTGATATGTTACTGGTAAGAACTCGGCTGGGTCAGTTGGGACACAGTAAACGTCTGTGGGGACTTCCAAGAAAATCACTGCGACAGAATGCCAGCAATGCATCCTGAAACCTGATCCACTGCTGGATTGAGTTTGTCTGCTGTTGTTTCCTACTCTAGGACCATTGTTGGGCCACTCTGGTATATTTAGTACAAAAGGTGAACCTGGGATTTGAAGGCCAGGTCTCTGATAATCAATCACTGGAAGCCCCGCATACTGACATACAACTACACCCACAGATGTATGTCACACAAGGCAGTCACACAAACTTAGGAGGCATGCACAAGCAAACATACCCACAAAAACACACAATCCACACACATAAGCATGTAAAAAGTGTAAAATTTTAGGTTAAATACAATATAAAATAAATGAAAATTTGTATTCCCTTCAGAAATGCACTGAAACATACGATCAAAAAGCAGAGTAATAAACATTAAAATATAAATACACACCTAGTACAAAATGATAGCCATAATATGTCTAGTGGGATTAAATCATTCGATCACCTTGCTACATCTATATATCTTTTATCTCATAACTATTTACATGTATTAAGCTTGGTAATTCAAATAATACCTGTGCTAATGATACCTAGAGGAATGTGGAATACTATAGTTTCAGTAAAGCACTTTTGTGTACTTATAGTATCGGCAACAGAACAAACCTTCATCCACCTAGCAAAGTATTCCCACTGCTGAATGAATCATTTAGACCATTTTAATTTAGAACTTTAGGCAAAAATAACACTTTTTTTGAATAGCGAGTCAACGAAACAATTACGTCTTTGAACTCAAACACAAATACAGCAGTTCCAAAACAAAACTAAGCAATTGATATTGTTGTGTGTCAGTTTAAGGTTTCAAATTACATTATTATCATATGTTATTAAAGGGAGACACTGCAGGTGAATAGGTAAAAAAAAATATACTAATAGTTATCACCTTATTACCTATTTGATTGATTACATTGATAATTGCAAAGATTTCTGTACTGTATTAAGTTGTCTAAAATGTTGTCTAAAAGTCTAAACATGCAAATGAGGCATTATTTAATGAAACGTGCTAATTTGCATACATTTCTAGTACAAAAATCTAAACACTGGATGAAGTCAGTTTCAAAATTCTTGTTTAAATTTTTTTGACATATTAGAGTCAAATGTTTTTACAGATCTCATTTTGTCACTACATAAATCATAAACATTTTTTTTTTTACAAATAAAATGCTGTATAAAATCAAGCAAATTATATATGTACAAATCCCTCTGTAAAAATCTCCAGGATATAAACAGAAATAAAAATGCAAAGTTTGGTGTGTGTAAGTGCTACTGAAGAGGAGATTTATGGCTCAGTGTAGGAGAAAAAACTCTTTTTGAGAAAACAGCCTTTAAAAATATGGATTGTAATTTAAATCTGCTGGCAAAAATAGATAAAGTGCTATGAAAGAAACACTTAAGAAGTGTCTTTTGGATGGTTTCGTTTTACTAGTCTGAAAAAACACTTTTTGAAAAACCAAAAAGGCCAAAATCTCAAACTTGACAGGTGCATGAAAAAACAGTGTTAAATACAAAACAGTGATAAACACAAAACAACATTGTGTGGTTGTCAAATTTGTGCTTAGCTAACAAACCTGTATAAACTTATTTCATACAACTACTAAAAGTCAGAATCAAAGTCACTGCAATGTTCAAAAGTTCAAAGGTTGTTCGAGTGCTACTTGTAGGTCAACCTCTGACCTTTAGGTATTTTTATGTGGGGTTTCAGTGTCCAAAAATTCTTCTTTCAAAATCAAGCAGCAGCATAAACAAGTGAATGAGGACCCATCAAAGAGTTTCAAGTAACTGCTTAGTGGAGATCAAGGAATCAATATTTTCGAAAACACTAAAGACTGGTGGACAGCTGAGAATGGAGAGTGAGTTTTCTGATTAACTCTTTCTTTCTCTTTCTAATAGGACTCTGGAGAGAGTATTGCTTCATACCTGATGTTGAGCAGTTTCAGGGCATTGAGCAAAGCTCCCTTCTTCACATCGTAATCAATCTTTTGATCTGTCCCAAAACTCGGGGCACGATTGATCTGTAGAGGGAAAAAAAGAGAGTTTTTGTTTTCACATTGTTTTATTTTTTGAAGCAATATTCATCTTTTAAAGAGGACCGGGAAGCCACACAGAAACAGTCACTGTTACCCATTACTGAAATCACAGGGCATCAGCTCTCATAAAAACTAATTCTGTCAGTGTCCCAATAACCACAATTGGCATTGATGCCGAGAACAATATAGAGTGGCTCCAAGTCTTTTAAAACTACACTCTTAAAAATAAAGGTGCTTTAAAAGGTTCTTCACAGCGATGCCACGGAAGAACCATTTTTGGTTCCACAAAGAACCATTCAGTCAAAGGTTCTTTAAAGAACCATCTCTTTCTTACCTTTTTATAATCTTTTTGCCACAAAGAACCTTTTGTGAAACAAAAAAAGTTAAAGTTTCTTTATGGAACCATTTAGACAAAAAAGGTTCTTCTATGGCATAGTGAAGCACCTTTATTTTTAAGAGCGTATATGACAGCTTTGTGGGAGGAACATGATTTTTCGCTGATTTGTGAACGGATCATTGTGAACCAAGTCAAGAAATTCATTGAAAAGGTCAGATTCAAAAGAACATTTAATGAATCAGGCAATTGCTACTTCTCTTATAACCTCCAATGAAGAATGCACCAAGAAGGGTTAGGGCAGACTTGGTCACACTTGGTTTTAGAAGACTTGGAATATAGCACACTTTTTTCGTACTTTTGTATTCTTTTTTGAAGTTTGAATGCTTCATTGTCTACTTATTGTAATGGCATAGAAAAGAGCATGAAAAAGAAATCCTCAAATTGTGTCCCTCAGAAGAAAGAACTCATACAGGTTTCGAACAACATGAGGGTGAGTAAATGATGACCTCTATGGAGTGAAGCGCTGCATGCAGGTCAAGCTAGACTCAAGTTCAAACAACTGCAACTTTGATCTTGTTTGCTGCTGTGCTTTCAAAGCACAGTCGGTGATTACCAGACAATTGACGTGACATATCAGTGCATAGGTGGTGCCATTAAATCAAAAAAATGTCAATGGCATATCATAAAAAAAAAGATGCATTTCATAAAATTGTAAAGTCACGTCCCTTGTGACGCCTGCATGTTTTCTGGCTTGCTTGTTAGGTGACAAAAACATCTGCTGTTGTTCTTTAAATATGAAATCTGATTGGGACAAAGACATTTAGCAAATGTGATCAGCCAGGCAACAAACCAACCGGTCCATTATGCTGAGCTGCCAATGATCCTGATAGACGCTACCACTCAATCTTTTCTTATCTCACATGAGGAATCTATTCAAGTGCTGCCGCTCCGTGGACGTCTGACAGCTGACTGGAAAAGAAATCATCACTAAATGCAAAATATATCGTGCGAGCTCTTTCATTTTGTCATTACCCAGTCTGATCATCAGGCATTTGGTGCATTCTGGCCAGAATGACGACGTGATCTAAACACATGAAAACCAAAGCTTTGCATTCTGGTTTACATATTTGTTTGAATTAAATCATTTATAACCTTTCAGAATCATTTGAGCAGTTAATTAGAGATAATTGAGCAATAGAATGTCTTTCCGTGCATTAGTATAATCTGTCACATTCCTGCCAACACAAGCTAATTCATCAGATGCCAGAGTTATTTTCTCTGTGGAACTGGAAAAAAAAAGAAGAAGAAAACTGCACAGGAAATGAGACCAGCTCATGATATCTGCACAATCGCTATGATGTATGGTAATATTCATTCATAACTTTTATGCTCGGTGCTGCAGTATTTGTAACCAGAAGCTGGCCAGAAACTCTATCTTTTGCTGTTCATATTGATGCAAGGGACAGATGAAACACTTAAATTGAAGAAACACTGCAAAAAATGTTTTTCTTGCTTAAATTGTTTGTCTTGTTTCAAGCCAAAATATCTAAAAATTAATCTGCCAATGGGGTAAGCAAAATAAAATATTTTTTCAAACAGAAAAACTGCTTGTTCTAAGCAAAAACTCACTTAATTTTGACTTGTTTTTTCTGGTAACAAGACAATAATTTGTACTTGTCTAGAAAATCCTTCTTGATTAAAATTTTTTAGATATTTTGGCTGGAAACAAGAAAAAAAATCTAAGTAAGAAAAGCATTTTTTGCAGTGAATACAAGTGAAAAAGGTGCCCGCACTAAAATTTTCACTTTCATCTTTACCTTTAAGTCTATTTTGATCACCTAAGTTGTATTTATTTGATTTAAAAAAAAATACACTAAAACCAGAATTTACAATTTAACTGATTTCTACTTTAACATATTTTAAAATGTAACTTAAAATGTCACATGATCCTTCAGAAATCTTTCTAATAAGAAGATTTAGTGCTCAAGAAACATTTTTGTGGCAACTGTGATAAACTACAAACCAAAAAAAAAAAAAAAAAAAATTTTTTTTTTTTATTCAGAAAGGATGCATTAAATTGATCAAAACTAACACTCAAAATATTTCTGTTTTAAATAAATGCTATTTCAAATCAAAGAATTGTAGAAAAAGGATATTATGGTTTCGACAAAAATATTAAGAAGCAAAAACCTTTAAACTTTGATAATAATAATAACCATTACTAATAACTGAGTATAGATAATAACTGAGCACTAAATCAGCATTTTAGAGTGATTTCCAAAGGATCATGTGACACTGAAGAGTGGAGTAATGATCCTGAAAATTCACCTTTGCCATCACAGGAATAAATGACATTTTATTATATATTCAAATACAAAACATAAAAATAACATTTCACTGATTTCACTGCATTTTTATCAAATAAATGCAGCCCATTGCTGTTAATACACCTAAAGCAAGAAAGACTAGAAAATGAATTAATATAATAAAGTCAGAATGTTACAGTGGTTGGAGGCAATTGTAACACTTAAAAATAAATCATATTACTCATCTGTATCTCAAACAGAGCACACCTCAAACAAATAAAACCATTGCTTTATTACATTTTATTATTACTGAATAGTTTTCTCCTTGATACAGTACAAAAAAAATGTTGGGTAAACTTAAAATAATGTGTTACCCTGCTGCCTTAAAATTTTAAGTTCAGTCAGCTCAAATAAATTTAGTCAACTTGAAATGTAAAGTTGTACTAAGAGACAACTTAGATATTTGAGTTGACTTAGCAACAAATTTGGTTTGTTAAACTAAAAAGCTGGTTAAGTTACCTGGCTGCCTTAAAATTTTAAGTTCAGTCAGCTCAATAAATTTAGTCAACTTGAAATGTAAAGAGACAACTTGGATATTTGAGTTGACTTAGCAACAAATTTGGTTTGTTAAACTAAAAAGCTGGTTAAGTTACTTGGCTGCCTTAAAATTTTAAGTTCAGTCAGCTCAAATAAATTTAGTCAACTTGAAATGTAAAGTTGTACTAAGAGACAACTTAGATATTTGAGTTGACTTAGCAACAAATTTGGTTTGTTAAACTAAAAAGCTGGTTAAGTTACTTGGCTGCCTTAAAATTTTAAGTTCAGTCAGCTCAATAAATTTAGTCAACTTGAAATGTAAAGAGACAACTTAGATATTTGAGTTGACTTAGCAACAAATTTGGTTTGTTAAACTAAAAAGCTGGTTAAGTTACTTGGCTGCCTTAAAATTTTAAGTTCAGTCAGCTCAATAAATTTAGTCAACTTGAAATGTAAAGAGACAACTTGGATATTTGAGTTGACTTAGCAACAAATTTGGTTTGTTAAACTAAAAAGCTGGTTAAGTTACCTGGCTGGCTGCCTTAAAATTTTAAGTTCAGTCAGCTCAAATAAATTTAGTCAACTTGAAATGTAAAGTTGTACTAAGAGACAACTTAGATATTTGAGTTGACTTAGCAACAAATTTGGTTTGTTAAACTAAAAAGCTGGTTAAGTTACTTGGCTGCCTTAAAATTTTAAGTTCAGTCAGCTCAATAAATTTAGTCAACTTGAAATGTAAAGAGACAACTTAGATATTTGAGTTGACTTAGCAACAAATTTGGTTTGTTAAACTAAAAAGCTGGTTAAGTTACTTGGCTGCCTTAAAATTTTAAGTTCAGTCAGCTCAATAAATTTAGTCAACTTGAAATGTAAAGAGACAACTTGGATATTTGAGTTGACTTAGCAACAAATTTGGTTTGTTAAACTAAAAAGCTGGTTAAGTTACCTGGCTGGCTGCCTTAAAATTTTAAGTTCAGTCAGCTCAAATAAATTTAGTCAACTTGAAATGTAAAGTTGTACTAAGAGACAACTTAGATATTTGAGTTGACTTAGCAACAAATTTGGTTTGTTAAACTAAAAAGCTGGTTAAGTTACCTGGCTGCCTTAAAATTTTAAGTTCAGTCAGCTCAAATAAATTTAGTCAACTTGAAATGTAAAGTTGTACTAAGAGACAACTTAGATATTTGAGTTGACTTAGCAACAAATTTGGTTTGTTAAACTAAAAAGCTGGTTAAGTTACTTGGCTGCCTTAAAATTTTAAGTTCAGTCAGCTCAATAAATTTAGTCAACTTGAAATGTAAAGAGACAACTTAGATATTTGAGTTGACTTAGCAACAAATTTGGTTTGTTAAACTAAAAAGCTGGTTAAGTTACCTGGCTGCCTTAAAAATTTAAGTTGAATCAACTCAAATATCTAAGTTGTCACTTAGTACAACGTAACATTTTAAATTGGCTCAACTTTTTTGAAGCCAGGTCACAAATTATTTTAAGTTGATTCAACAAATTGTTTTTCTACAGTGTGCTTTAAAAAAGATGTGCCTTACTGCATAAGGCTGAGATTCTCACAGCACATTTTATTGCACTTTTTTGATTGCTTCTATTAAAAATAAAAGTGTCTGCTAAATGACTAAATATAAATGTTGAAATAAAAAATATATTTATTATCTGATCAGTCAACTAGACACGTCAGGAAATGAATGTTTATTACACATTTTATTTATGAACTTTCAACTTTTTGCCACCTTTTTGCCTTTTGTATACAAAGGCTTTCTCATAGGTCATTCAAAGATTTTTTTTTCTTAAAGGAATATATTTGTAACAACATAAGGGTAAGTAAATTGCAGCAGAATTTTTGGAAGACTTGTTCCTTTAGCTACTAACTCCATTTGTCAGCAGGTAAGTATCCTGGAGGGCTTTCTTCACCTCAGATAATAATATGCTCTTTTGTATTCCACCCATGACAAACAACAGCAAAAGCGTTCTGCTGCCAGCTCCGATACGGCAAAAATTCATTTTGGGTACAGCTTTGCACATTACAGTGTGTAAGACACAGCATTAGCGCTTCAGCGTCAGCACGGACAAACGGTTGGAGAAAGATGGCAGCCGCAGAGAGAGATGACAGCAGACATAGCCGCCCCTCGCTGGGCTCTTAATAGAGCTGCCCCGCTCGGATGTTAATCTCCCTCAGAAAGGTGATCGCTTAGGAGAGGAGCGTAAGATAATATTTACATCACAACTGAACGTCGCAGGGGGGTTTGGCGGGAGGGGCGGCTAACGGTGGACTAAATCAATGAATTTACTGTATCAGCCGTAACCTTAGCAGCAGTAACTGTAGCAGCAGTAGCTGATCCGGCTCACGCTTTCTTAGCTCTCTGAGCTGGGCCACGTCACCCCTCGCTGGGTAGATGCCCCGCAGATGGCCCATTTCACAAAGCAACAAAGACGCCTCATCAAGATCTGCCATGCAGGAGTCCTGCAGGTCTAGGATCTCAGCCATGTTTTCCCTTTTTTTCTTAATAATTCAACACCTTTTGACAATAATCGTTCTGACGCAAGTAGGTTTCACAAAAGCTCCTCGACACCATCAAAAGATTTTTACTGATTTTTAATTTACACACCTTCTTTGTGCTTTTACTGGTGCAAACGTGGTGTCAAACTACAGGGAATCCAGCTGTTTTGAGATTAATGAATCTCTGCGAGACCCCACAAAATCCAAACTGTGGCTTTATGTCTTGTCTTCTAGCTCCAAGGTTGTTCGTATGCCAGTGCAGACTTCGTATGCGAGTTGACCAGAAGTCAAATGATACAGCGTAGCACATGTAAAATTTACAGACTTTCCCTTCTGGGAAAATTTAACAAACAAACAATATTTGTGTCCATTGATTTTTTTATTTATTTTTTAGCTTTTCGTTGGGTACTTATTGTTAACTAAAACTAAAACTACAATAAAAATTATTATTTTTTTTAATTTAAAAAATTAATTGAAATAAAAAAAAATAATAATAATTTTAAGGACCAATTCTCACTTTTAATGGGAGACACTGCAGGCAAAAATGCTGTTTTTCATGCATCTGTCAAGTTTGAGATTTTGGCCTTTTTGGTGTTTCATAAAGCGTTTTTTAGACTAGTAGAAAGATCATATCCAAAAGACATCGTTAAGTGTTTCTTTTATAGCACTTTATCTATTTGTGTCAATAGATTTCAATTAAAATCCATAGTTTTAAAGGCCGTTTTCTCAACATTATTTTTTTTCTCCTAGACTGAGCCATAAATCTCCACTTCAGTAACACTTGCACACACTAAACTTTACATTTTTATTCCCGTGTATATCCTGAAGGTTTTTACAGAGGGATTTGTTCATATATAATTTGCTTGATTTTATACATTTTATTCCCCCCAAAACTGTATAAATGTATTGTTTTCTAAGTTTATTCTGAATTACGTGACAGAAATGAGAAAAATTCCCTCTGTAAAAACATTTGACTCTAATATGTCAATGAATTTTGAAACTGACTTCATCCAGTGTTTAGATTTTTTTAGTACTAGAAATGTAAGCAAATTAGCGCATATTTCATTACATAATGGCTCATTTGCATATTTAGACCTAACATTTAAAAAAAACTTGTAATAGAAAAAATCTTTGCATTTATCAATGTAATCAATCAACTCGGTAAGTAAGGTGATAACTATTAGTTCATTTTTTTAGCAACTACATTACTGACTATTAATCCGCAGCAAATTAGGAGTTTGTTGAAGCAAAAGTCATAGTTAAAAGTGAGAACCGGACTTTAAAAAGGTCAATGTAAATTAAATTTCTTTTATGACAGCTAGCTGCTCATTTAAAAATAACTAAATAAACCAAGACAAAAAAGTAATAAAAACTAGACATATAAAAACATCAATACCAAATAAAAAAAAAACAAATACAAATAAACTACAATTAAAATGACAATGATAATGTAAAATCAAATTCAATATACACTGAAAATATGATCCATCGAAGTGGTTCCAATCAATTTATTTCAGCTACATTTAAATAAACTAATTTAGACTAACTTTTAACATTTATTTTACTTAAATGCAGATACAATAAATTGATCGCAACCACTTACCTCCCAAAAAAAATTAGTAAATTCAATGAAATGAATAACAGTATTTTAATGATTTTAAAATATCACTGGGCCAAACGAGCTACCAAATCATCAATTTAAATCAGTGCACATAATTTCCCTTTGTTTTTGTGAAACAACTAATGCAATTTAGTAACCTCAAGTAACCTCAAAGTTTTGTTTGGTGTATTCATAGCCTGACAGTAATCCAAGAAAACACAGTGAGGGGATTATGATTTCAGTGTGTAATCATTCAGTGCACACTATTCATTTCAATTAAGTTTACTTAGATTTTCATTATTAGTTGTTTATACTGT
>NC_133380.1:38332018-38373569 GCF_049309525.1 Garra rufa | reverse complement strand
CGTCAGGTGCAGAACCTGGCTTTAAAAAACAGATGCATGAGTGCTGCCAGCATTGCTCTAAAGGCTGCAGAACTAGCTTGAGATCAGCTTGTCGGTGCTCAGACCATACGCCGCACACTACAACAAGTCAGTTTGCATAGGCGTCGTCCCAGAAGGAAGCCTCATCTGAAGCTGGCTCACAAGAAAGCCTGCAAACAGTTTGCTGAAGACAACCTGTCCAAGAGCATGAATTACTGGAACCATGTCCTGTGGTCTGATGAGACTATAAGATAAACTTGTTTGGCTCAGATGGTGTCCAGCATGTGTGGCGATGCCCTGTTGAGGAGTACCAAGAAAATTGTGTATTGCCTACATTCAAGCATGGTGGAGGTAGCATCATGGTCTGGAGCTGCATGAGTGCTGCTGGTACTGGGGAGCTGCAGTTCATTGAGGGAAACATGGATTCCATTATGTACTGTACATTCTGAAGCAGAACATGATGCCTTCCCTCCAGAAACTAGGCCAAACTGCAGTTTTCCAACATGATAATGATCCCAAACACACCACCAAGATGACAGCTGCCTTGCTGAGGAAGCTAAAGGTGAAGGTAATGGGGTGGCCAAGTATGTCTCCAGACCTGAACCCTATTAAGCAGCTGTGGGCATCCTCAAGCGTAAAGTGGAGAAGCACTATGTGTCTAACATCCAGCAGCTCTGTGAGGAGTGGAAGAGGATCCCAGCAACAACCTGTGCAGCTCTGGTCAATTCCATGCCCAGGGTGATTAAGGCAGCAGATAACAATGGTGCTAACACATAATATTGACACTTTGGACAAGTTCACTTAAGGTGTACTTACTTTTGTTGTCAGCTATTTTGACAATAATGGCTGTATGTTGAGTTATTTTCAGAGGACAATAAATATATACTGCTATACAAGCTGCATATTGACTACTCATTCATTTCTATAGTATAGTCCCTTGAGAACACATACAAAAATGGTTTCTGAAATGTGAGGGGTGAGAAAGGGCCTTTACAGTTGGCAAAAAATATAATTATTATTTTTCATTAAAAACAAATAAGCAAGCCTAGACTAGGTGACGAAAAGTAACGCATATTGTAATGCATTACTTTTAAAGGTAACTTTCCTCATCACTGCTTTTTAATGATCAAGAAATTAAACAAAACAGGTGAGATCTGAATCTTCATTTCCCACATGAGCCCCAAGGCTCAACAAGTCTGGAGCAAGTGTGTAAATGAGCCTTACCAGCTCTTCTCTCCTGCGTTCTAATAGGTGTCGTTGTTTCTCCCATTCCGATGATCCGGCCGTCAGTTTCCGCATTGATCCCTGTCCGTACAGTCGTCGCTGGGCTTCCGCCTTCTGCTGGGCCAAATTCCGTCGTTTATCACTTGCTCTGGGTAAAAAAAAAATGAAAAAAGAAAAAGGAAATGCTCAAGTAATAGCCCTTAAAGTAGCCCAAACTCCCAGCCGAAATCCTGACAGACTCCGAGACTCCATACATCACTCGACTTGACAGCATTCAGCACCTCAAGATTTCATCGCTCACTGGCCCTTCAAATTTGCTGTTGTAAGTGGCCACTCAGGGTCACTGGGCTCCTGAACCACTGGGGAACCTTCTCGTTTTATTGATACGACTTTCACACTTCTGAGTTCGTGTCGCTGAGTTATTGGTTTTGTCCTGCCACTGCTGGGGAAATAACACAGGAGTCGCTTTGATATGTTACTGGTAAGAACTCGGCTGGGTCAGTTGGGACACAGTAAACGTCTGTGGGGACTTCCAAGAAAATCACTGCGACAGAATGCCAGCAATGCATCCTGAAACCTGATCCACTGCTGGATTGAGTTTGTCTGCTGTTGTTTCCTACTCTAGGACCATTGTTGGGCCACTCTGGTATATTTAGTACAAAAGGTGAACCTGGGATTTGAAGGCCAGGTCTCTGATAATCAATCACTGGAAGCCCCGCATACTGACATACAACTACACCCACAGATGTATGTCACACAAGGCAGTCACACAAACTTAGGAGGCATGCACAAGCAAACATACCCACAAAAACACACAATCCACACACATAAGCATGTAAAAAGAGTAAAATTTTAGGTTGAATACAATATAAAATAAATGAAAATTTGTATTCCCTTCAGAAATGCACTGAAACATACAACTGAAGTGCACTGGGCGATCAAAAAGCATATATATATATATATATAAATACACACCTAGTACAAAATTATAGCCATAATATGTCTGAGACTAGTGGGATTAAATCATTCGATCACCTTGCTACATCTATATCTTTCATCTCATAACTATTTACATGTATTAAGCTTGGTAATTCAAATAATACCTGTGCTAATGATACCTAGAGGAATGTGGCACACTATAGTTTCAGTAAAGCACTTTTGTGTACTTATAGTATCGGCAACAGAACAAACCTTCATCCACCTAGCAAAGTATTCCCACTGCTGAATGAATCATTTAGACCATTTTAATTTAGAACTTTAGGCAAAAATAACACTTTTTTTGAATAGCGAGTCAACGAAACAATTACGTCTTTGAACTCAAACACAAATACAGCAGTTCCAAAACAAAACTAAGCAACTGATATTGTTGTGTGTCAGTTTAAGGTTTCAAATTACATTATTATCATATGTTGTTAAAGGGAGACACTGCAGGTGAATAGGTAAAAAAAAATGTACTAATAGTTATCACCTTATTACCTATTTGATTGATTACACTGATAATTGCAAAGATTTTTGTATTGTATTAAGTTGTCTAAAATGTTGTCTAAAAGTCTAAACATGCAAATGAGGCATTATTTAATGAAACGTGCTAATTTGCATACATTTCTAGTACAAAAATCTAAACACTGGATGAAGTCAGTTTCAAAATTCTTGTTTAAAAAATTGACATATTAGAGTCAAATGTTTTTACAGATCTCATTTTGTCACTACATAATCATAAACTTTTTTTTTTTTTACAAATAAAACGCTGTATAAAATCAAGCAAATTATATATGTACAAATCCCTCTGTAAAAATCTCCAGGATATAAACCGAAATAAAAATGCAAAGTTTGGTGTGTGTAAGTGCTACTGAAGCAGAGATTTATGGCTCAGCGTAGGAGAAAAAACTCTTTTTGAGAAAACAGCCTTTAAAAATATGGATTGTAATTTAAATCTGCTGGCAAAAATAGATAAAGTGCTATGGAAGAAACACTTAAGAAGTGTCTTTTGGATGTTTTCGTTTTACTAGTCTGAAAAAACACTTTATGAAAAACCAAAAAGGCCAAAAATTCAAACTTGACAGGTGCATGAAAAAACAGCATTTTTGCCAGAAGTGTCTCCCTTTAATAAGATAAACACAAAACAACATTGTGTGGTTGTCAAATTTGTGCTTAGCTAACAAACCTGTATAAACTTATTTCATACAACTACTAAAAGTCAGAATCAAAGTCACTGCAATGTTCAAAAGTTCAAAGGTTGTTCTAGTGCTACTTGTAGGTCAACCTCTGACCTTTAGGTATTTTTATGTGGGGCTTCAGTGTCCAAAAATTCTTCTTTCAAAATCAAGCAGCAGCATAAACAAGTGAATGAGGACCCATCAAAGAGTTTCAAGTAACTGCTTAGTGGAGATCAAGGAATCAATATTTTCGAAAACACTAAAGACTGGTGGACAGCTGAGAATGGAGAGTGAGTTTTCTGATTAACTCTTTCTTTCTCTTTCTAATAGGACTCTGGAGAGAGTATTGCTTCATACCTGATGTTGAGCAGTTTCAGGGCATTGAGCAAAGCTCCCTTCTTCACATCGTAATCAATCTTTTGATCTGTCCCAAAACTCGGGGCACGATTGATCTGTAGAGGGAAAAAAAGAGAGTTTTTGTTTTCACATTGTTTTATTTTTTGAAGCAATATTCATCTTTTAAAGAGGACCGGGAAGCCACACAGAAACAGTCACTGTTACCCATTACTGAAATCACAGGGCATCAGCTCTCATAAAAATTAATTCTGTCAGTGTCCCAATAACCACAATTGGCATTGATGCCGAGAACAATATAGAGTGGCTCCAAGTCTTTTAAAACTACACTCTTAAAAATAAAGGTGCTTTAAAAGGTTCTTCACAGCGATGCCACGGAAGAACCATTTTTGGTTCCACAAAGAACCATTCAGTCAAAGGTTCTTCAAAGAACCATCTCTTTCTTACCTTTTTATAATCTTTTTGCCACAAAGAACCTTTTGTGAAACAAAAAAAGTTAAAGTTTCTTTATGGAACCATTTAGACAAAAAAGGTTCTTCCATGGCATCGTGAAGAACCTTTATTTTTAAGAGTGTATATGACAGCTTTGTGGGAGGAACATGATTTTTCGCTGATTTGTGAACGGATCATTGTGAACCAAGTCAAGAAATTCATTGAAAAGGTCAGATTCAAAAGAACATTTAATGAATCAGGCAATTGCTACTTCTCTTATAACCTCCAATGAAGAATGCACCAAGAAGGGTTAGGGCAGACTTGGTCACCCTTGGTTTTAGAAGACTTGGAATATAGCACACTTTTTTCGTACTTTTGTATTCTTTTTTGAAGTTTGAATGCTTCATTGTCTACTTATTGTAATGGCATAGAAAAGAGCATGAAAAAGAAATCCTCAAATTGTGTCCCTCAGAAGAAAGAACTCATACAGGTTTCGAACAACATGAGGGTGAGTAAATGATGACCTCTATGGAGTGAAGCGCTGCATGCAGGTCAAGCTAGACTCAAGTTCAAACAACTGCAACTTTGATCTTGTTTGCTGCTGTGCTTTCAAAGCACAGTCGGTGATTACCAGACAATTGACGTGACATATCAGTGCATAGGTGGTGCCATTAAATCAAAAAAATGTCAATGGCATATCATAAAAAAAAAGATGCATTTCATAAAATTGTAAAGTCACGTCCCTTGTGACGCCTGCATGTTTTCTGGCTTGCTTGTTAGGTGACAAAAACATCTGCTGTTGTTCTTAAAATATGAAATCTGATTGGGACAAAGACATTTAGCAAATGTGATCAGCCAGGCAACAAACCAACCGGTCCATTATGCTGAGCTGCCAATGATCCTGATAGACGCTACCACTCAATCTTTTCTTATCTCACATGAGGAATCTATTCAAGTGCTGCCGCTCCGTGGACGTCTAACAGCTGACTGGAAAAGAAATCATCACTAAATGCAAAATATATCGTGCGAGCTCTTTCATTTTGTCATTACCCAGTCTGATCATCAGGCATTTGGTGCATTCTGGCCAGAATGACGACGTGATCTAAACACATGAAAACCAAAGCTTTGCATTCTGGTTTACAGATTTGTTTGAATTAAATCATTTATAACCTTTCAGAATCATTTGAGCAGTTAATTAGAGATAATTGAGCAATAGAATGTCTTTCCGTGCATTAGTATAATCTGTCACATTCCTGCCAACACAAGCTAATTCATCAGATGCCAGAGTTATTTTCTCTGTGGAACTGGAAAAAAAAAGAAGAAGAAAACTGCACAGGAAATGAGACCAGCTCATGATATCTGCACAATCGCTATGATGTATGGTAATATTCATTCATAACTTTTATGCTCGGTGCTGCAGTATTTGTAACCAGAAGCTGGCCAGAAACTCTATCTTTTGCTGTTCATATTGTTGCAAGGGACAGATGAAACACTTAAATTGAAGAAACACTGCAAAAAATGTTTTTCTTACTTAAATTGTTTGTCTTGTTTCAAGCCAAAATATCTCAAAATTAATCTGCCAATGGGGTAAGCAAAATAAAATATTTTTTCAAGCAGAAAAACTGATTATTTTTCTTACCCTATTGGCAGATTATTTTGCTTGTTCTAAGCAAAAACTCACTTAATTTTGACTTGTTTTTTCTGGTAACAAGACAATAATTTTTACTTGTCTAGAAAATCCTTTTTGATTAATTTTTTTTTTTTTTTTTTGATATTTTGGCTGGAAACAAGAAAAAAAAAATCGAAGTAAGAAAAGCATTTTTTGCAGTGAATACAAGTGAAAAAAGTGCCTGCACTAAAATTTTCACTTTCATCTTTACCTTTAAGTCTATTTTGATCACCTAAGTTGTATTTATTTGATTTAAAAAAATACACTAAAACCAGAATTTACAATTTAACTGATTTCTACTTTAACATATTTTAAAATGTAACTTAAAATGTCACATGATCCTTCAGAAATCATTCTAATAAGAAGATTTAGTGCTCAAGAAACATTTTTGTGGCAATGTGATAAACTACAAACCAAAAAAAAAATATATATATATATATATATTTTTTATTCAGAAAGGATGCATTAAATTGATCAAAACTAACACTCAAAATATTTCTGTTTTAAATAAATGCTATTTCAAATCAAAGAATTGTAGAAAAAGGATATTATGGTTTCGACAAAAATATTAAGAAGCAAAAACCTTTAAACTTTGATAATAATAATAACCATTACTAATAACTGAGTATAGATAATAACTGAGCACTAAATCAGCATTTTAGAGTGATTTCCAAAGGATCATGTGACACTGAAGAGTGGAGTAATGATCCTGAAAATTCACCTTTGCCATCACAGGAATAAATGACATTTTATTATATATTCAAATACAAAACATAAAAATAACATTTCACTGATTTCACTGCATTTTTATCAAATAAATGCAGCCCACTGCTGTTAATACACCTAAAGCAAGAAAGACTAGAAAATGAATTAATATAATAAAGTCAGAATGTTACAGTGGTTGGAGGCAATTGTAACACTTAAAAATAAATCATATTACTCATCTGTATCTCAAACAGAGCACACCTCAAACAAATAAAACCATTGCTTTATTACATTTTATTATTACTGAATAGTTTTCTCCTTGATACAGTACAAAAAAAATGTTGGGTAAACTTAAAATAATGTGTTACCCTGCTGCCTTAAAATTTTAAGTTCAGTCAGCTCAAATAAATTTAGTCAACTTGAAATGTAAAGTTGTACTAAGAGACAACTTAGATATTTGAGTTGACTTAGCAACAAATTTGGTTTGTTAAACTAAAAAGCTGGTTAAGTTACCTGGCTGCCTTAAAATTTTAAGTTCAGTCAGCTCAAATAAATTTAGTCAACTTGAAATGTAAAGTTGTACTAAGAGACAACTTAGATATTTGAGTTGACTTAGCAACAAATTTGGTTTGTTAAACTAAAAAGCTGGTTAAGTTACCTGGCTGCCTTAAAATTTTAAGTTCAGTCATCTCAATAAATTTAGTCAACTTGAAATGTAAAGAGACAACTTAGATATTTGAGTTGACTTAGCAACAAATTTGGTTTGTTAAACTAAAAAGCTGGTTACGTTACCTGGCTGGCTGCCTTAAAATTTTAAGTTCAGTCAGCTCAAATAAATTTAGTCAACTTGAAATGTAAAGTTGTACTAAGAGACAACTTAGATATTTGAGTTGACTTAGCAACAAATTTGGTTTGTTAAACTAAAAAGGTGGTTAAGTTACCTGGCTGCCTTAAAATTTTAAGTTCAGTCAGCTCAAATAAATTTAGTCAACTTGAAATGTAAAGTTGTACTAAGAGACAATTAGATATTTGAGTTGACTTAGCAACAAATTTGGTTTGTTAAACTAAAAAGCTGGTTAAGTTACCTGGCTGCCTTAAAATTTTAAGTTCAGTCAGCTCAAATAAATTTAGTCAACTTGAAATGTAAAGTTGTACTAAGAGACAATTAGATATTTGAGTTGACTTAGCAACACATTTGGTTTGTTAAACTAAAAAGCTGGTTAAGTTACCTGGCTGCCTTAAAATTTTAAGTTCAGTCAGCTCAATAAATTTTGTCAACTTGAAATGTAAAGAGACAACTTAGATATTTGAGTTGACTTAGCAACAAATTTGGTTTGTTAAACTAAAAAGCTGGTTAAGTTACCTGGCTGCCTTAAAATTTTAAGTTCAGTCAGCTCAAATAAATTTAGTCAACTTGAAATGTAAAGTTGTACTAAGAGACAACTTAGATATTTGAGTTGACTTAGCAACACATTTGGTTTGTTAAACTAAAAAGCTGGTTAAGTTACCTGGCTGCCTTAAAATTTTAAGTTCAGTCAGCTCAAATAAATTTAGTCAACTTGAAATGTAAAGTTGTACTAAGAGACAACTTAGATATTAGAGTTGACTTAGCAACAAATTTGGTTTGTTAAACTAAAAAGCTGGTTAAGTTACCTGGCTGCCTTAAAATCTTAAGTTGAATCAACTCAAATATCTAAGTTGTCACTTAGTACAACGTAACATTTTAAATTGGCTCAACTTTTTTTGAAGCCAGTTAACAAATTATTTAAAGTTGATTCAACAAATTGTTTTTCTACAGTGTGCTTTAAAAAAGATGTGCTTTACTGCATAAGGCTGAGATTCTCACAGCACATTTTATTGCACTTTTTGATTGCTTCTATTAAAAATAAAAGTGTCTGCTAAATGACTAAATATAAATGTTGAAATAAAAAATATATTTATTATCTGATCAGTCAACTAGACACGTCAGTAAATGAATGTTTATTACACATTTTATTAATGAACTTTCAACTTTTTGCCACCTTTTTGCCTTTTGTATACAAAGGCTTTCTCATAGGTCATTCAAAGATTTTTTTTTTTTTCTTAAAGGAATATATCTGTAACAACATAAGGGTAAGTAAATGGCAGCAGAATTTTTGGAAGACTTGTTCCTTTAGCTACTAACTCCATCTGTCAGCAGGTAAGTATCCTGGAGGGCTTTCTTCACCTCAGATAATAATATGCTCTTTTGTATTCCACCCATGACAAACAACAGCAAAAGCGTTCTGCTGCCAGCTCCGATACGGCAAAAATTCATTTTGGGTACAGCTTTGCACATTACAGTGTGTAAGACACAGCATTAGCGCTTCAGCGTCAGCACGGACAAACGGTTGGAGAAAGATGGCAGCCGCAGAGAGAGATGACAGCAGACATAGCCGCCCCTCGCTGGGCTCTTAATAGAGCTGCCCCGCTCGGATGTTAATCTCCCTCAGAAAGGTGATCGCTTAGGAGAGGAGCGTAAGATAATATTTACATCACAACTGAACGTCGCAGGGGGGTTTGGCGGGAGGGGCGGCTAACGGTGGACTAAATCAATGAATTTACTGTATCAGCCGTAACCTTAGCAGCAGTAACTGTAGCAGCAGTAGCTGATCCGGCTCACGCTTTCTTAGCTCTCTGAGCTGGGCCACGTCACCCCTCGCTGGGTAGATGCCCCGCAGATGGCCCATTTCACAAAGCAACAAAGACGCCTCATCAAGATCTGCCATGCAGGAGTCCTGCAGGTCTAGGATCTCAGCCATGTTTTCCCTTTTTTTCTTAATAATTCAACACCTTTTGACAATAATCGTTCTGACGCAAGTAGGTTTCACAAAAGCTCCTCGACACCATCAAAAGATTTTTACTGATTTTTAATTTACACACCTTCTTTGTGCTTTTACTGGTGCAAACGTGGTGTCAAACTACAGGGAATCCAGCTGTTTTGAGATTAATGAATCTCTGCGAGACCCCACAAAATCCAAACTGTGGCTTTATGTCTTGTCTTCTAGCTCCAAGGTTGTTCGTATGCCAGTGCAGACTTCGTATGCGAGTTGACCAGAAGTCAAATGATACAGCGTAGCACATGTAAAATTTACAGACTTTCCCTTCTGGGAAAATTTAACAAACAAACAATATTTGTGTCCATTGATTTTTTTTTTTTAGCTTTTCGTTGGGTACTTATTGTTAACTAAAACTAAAACTACAATAAAAATTATTTTAATTTTTTTTTTTTTAATTGATTGAAATAAATAAAAAAATAACAATTTTAAGGACCAATTCTCACTTTTAATGGGAGACACTGCAGGCAAAAATGCTGTTTTTCATGCATCTGTCAAGTTTGAGATTTTGGCCTTTTTGGTGTTTCATAAAGCGTTTTTTAGACTAGTAGAAAGATCATATCCAAAAGACATCGTTAAGTGTTTCTTTTATAGCACTTTATCTATTTGAGTCAATAGATTTCAATTAAAATCCATAGTTTTAAAGGCCGTTTTCTCAACATTATTTTTTTTCTCCAAGACTGAGCCATAAATCTCCACTTCAGTAGCACTTGCACACACTAAACTTTACATTTTTATTCCCGTGTATATCCTGAAGGTTTTTACAGAGGGATTTGTTCATATATAATTCGCTTGATTTTATACATTTTATTCCCCCCAAAACTGTATAAATGTATTGTTTTCTAAGTTTATTCTGAATTACGTGACAGAAATGAGAAAAATTCCCTCTGTAAAAACATTTGACTCTAATATGTCAATGAATTTTGAAACTGACTTCATCCAGTGTTTAGATATTTTTAGTACTAGAAATGTAAGCAAATTAGCGCATATTTCATTACATAATGGCTCATTTGCATATTTAGACCTAACATTTAAAAAAAACTTGTAATAGAAAAAATCTTTGCATTTATCAATGTAATCAATCAACTCGGTAAGTAAGGTGATAACTATTAGTTCATTTTTTTAGCAACTACATTACTGACTATTAATCCGCAGCAAATTAGGAGTTTGTTGAAGCAAAAGTCATAGTTAAAAGTGAGAACCGGACTTTAAAAAGGTCAATGTAAATTAAATTTCTTTTATGACAGCTAGCTGCTCATTTAAAAATAACTAAATAAACCAAGACAAAAAAGTAATAAAAACTAGACATATAAAAACATCAATACCAAATAAAAAAAAAACAAATACAAATAAACTACAATTAAAATGACAATGATAATGTAAAATCAAATTCAATATACACTGAAAATATGATCCATCGAAGTGGTTCCAATCAATTTATTTCAGCTACATTTAAATAAACTAATTTAGACTAACTTTTAACATTTATTTTACTTAAATGCAGATACAATAAATTGATCGCAACCACTTACCTCCCAAAAAAAATTAGTAAATTCAATGAAATGAATAACAGTATTTTAATGATTTTAAAATATCACTGGGCCAAACGAGCTACCAAATCATCAATTTAAATCAGTGCACATAATTTCCCTTTGTTTTTGTGAAACAACTAATGCAATTTAGTAACCTCAAGTAACCTCAAAGTTTTGTTTGGTGTATTCATAGCCTGACAGTAATCCAAGAAAACACAGTGAGGGGATTATGATTTCAGTGTGTAATCATTCAGTGCACACTATTCATTTCAATTAAGTTTACTTAGATTTTCATTATTAGTTGTTTATACTGTAATCATTAATACAGTGCATTAAAATATCTACACTTTATGAAAATGGGAATATTTCTGGTGAGAATATAAAGAGAACAGTACAGTACATTATGGGCTTATATATATATATATATATATATATATATATATATATATATATATACATATATATAAATGATATAGAAACATAAATGTGAGAACAGTTTTAAGTAATCTATATGATATTTGAAATGATGCAAAGCACACAACGCATATGCAGCATTACTGAAGACGCCATCCAATGCATGGGATAAACAACAACATCAGATGAGGATAAACAAAACAACATTTGCCCGAATCCTTAGCGCGCTCTACACGCAGGAATACTGATCTGGGTTCTGCTAATGGAGCAGCTGCGGGGAGAGACGTGTGGATCGCATTTCACATCCTTATCAATCACTGTTTTGTTCTTTTGTCGCATTTGAAGAGGCTGCTTCCAGCGGCGAAACCCAATCAGTGTTTCTGTGCGTGTTCAGGGCCAGCCGTTGACCTGACCCCCTATCAGAGATTCCCAAACACGCACAGACTGGCATTCTTCTTAAAATAAACACCTAGGTGATACAACAATTCATTTTAGAGTATAAAGTCTTCACTTTTTTTTTTTTTTCTGTGAGACTGCATTAAAAATGCTAAGTAATTTAGTTTGTTCAGAAATAGACAGATGAATGGATCGCTGTAATCATTTTTTAATAAAGCTGAAAAGGACAGCACTACAGAGCAACACTGCCACCTAGAGTTTCCACTCACTGAACCACAGCCTTTATGACTTAATTAAGGGCATAAAATCGAATAGAGAAGTGTGACGGCTAATGCATGCAAGAAAAATCAAATTAAGCCAACAGTGAATGTGCTAGATACTTGTGTATATGGATGCATATATGGAAAAGCAGACTTCTCGTATCATGACACATGGGTTGCATAATTTATGATCATCCTGTGAGAAATCTTAAGGAAGTTGCCAGTTTTAAAATTCTGTTTTATGCATGAATACCTAATGCGTAAAAACCAAATTCACAGTGCTTAAAAAAAATGAAAGCATTTGGTGGAATTTAAAAATATTTATAAAACTACCAAATAAACACAAAGTTCTTTTTACATTTTTATCTTCTTCTTTTTCTTCAAAATAAATTAAGAAATAAATAAAATAAACTACCTCCACTACGAGTTGTCATAAACCTCATGGCCCGATTAACAAATCTAAATTAAAAGGATGGTTAACCCAAAAATGACTGATCCTGTGTTTGCTGTTTTTATTTTAAGCAGAACACACACACACACACACACACACACACACACACACACACACAAACAATTTTAAAAAGTCTGTTTCTCACACAAAGTTATCAGATGGTTTCACAAAATGATAAACTGTCCTTGTATGCAGTGTAACAGTTAAAAAAATGATACTTTTGTATTTCATGAAGAAAATAAGTTATTTCTCATGAAAAAGAGACTTCTTGAATTCTGATTTAGAGAAAACCAAATCCACAGTGCTTAAAAAAATAAAGCATTTGGTAGAATTTAAAAAATATTTGTGTGTTTAAGTGTTTTTAAAATTACTTTAAATTAAACAAATCTAAATTAACCCCAAAATGACTGATCCTGTCTTTGCTGTTTTATAGAAAAAAAAAACACACAAAATAAAAAAAAACTAAAATAAAATAAATTAATAAACCAAGTGTTTTTTAAAGTTCGTTTTCATTTTTTTTTTATCTTCTTCTAAATCTAAATTTAAAAAATGGTTAACCCAAAAATGACTCATCCTGTCTTTGCTGTTTTTATTTTAAATGGAACACAAAAAATAATTTAAAAACAGAATTTTAAAAAGTCAGTTTTACATGATAATTAATAAACTGTCCTTGTATGCAGTGTAACAATTTAAAAAAAAAATGCTACTTTTGTATTTCATGAAGAAAATAACAGTTATTTCTCATGAAAAAGAGACTTGAAAATTCGGATTCAGAGAAAACCAAATTCACAGTGCTTAAAAAAATAAAGCATTTGGTACAATTTAAAAATATTTGTGTGTTTAAGTGTTAAGTTAATTTTAATTTTAAAAATCTAAATTAAAAGGATGGTTAACCCCAAAATGACTTATCCTGTCTTTGCTGTTTATTAAAAAAAAACACACACACACACACACACAAAATAAAAAAAATACTAAAATTAAATAAATTAATAAAATAACAGTTATTCTATACTTCTTGAAAATTCTGATCCAGAGAAAAACAAATTCACAGTGCTTAAAAAATTAAAGCATTTGGTAGAATTTAAAACTATTTGTGTGTTTAAGTGTTTTTAAAGTTAATTTTAATTTTAAAAATCTAAATTAAAAGGATGGTTAACCCCAAAATGACTTATCCTGTCTTTGCTGTTTATTAAAACACACACACACACACACACACACACACACACACACACACACACACACACACACACACACACACGCGCACACACACACACACACGCGCGCACACACATACACACACACACACACACACACACACACACACACACACACACACACAAAATAAAAAAAAATACTAAAATTAAATAAATTAATAAAATAACAGTTATTCTATACTTCTTGAAAATTCTGATCCAGAGAAAAACAAATTCACAGTGCTTAAAAAATTAACGCATTTGGTAGAATTTAAAAATACTTTTTAAACAACCAAATAAACAAAGTGTTTTTAAAGTTCTTTTTTTATCTTCTTCAAAAATTAAACAAATCTAAATTAAAAAGATGGTTAACCCCGAATTGACTGATCCTGTCTTTGCTGTTTTATTTTAAACAAAACACAAAACAAAAAAATTAATTAATTAATTAATTTTAAAAAATCAGAATTTAAAAAATCTGTTTCTCACACAAAGTTATCACACAGTTTCACAAAAATGATAAACTGTCCTTGTATGCAGTGTAACAATTCTTTCTTTTTTTAATTCTCATAAAAAAGAGACGTCTTGAAAATTCAGATTCAGAGAAAAAGAACATAAAAAAGAAAAAGAACGTCGCAAGAGGAGCATTAGATAAGAGGAACGTGCTTTCGACCATCTTGGGTGTGCAGACAAGCTCTTACAGCTCTACTTGACCCGCGCTTGGCAAACACTTGACAAGCACTTCCTGTCCCTGGATGCTCGCTGCTTCTCTAATGATTGTCAGAACACCAACTGCATCAAGGACATAACCTTCACGAGAGCTAAACACAAAATCAAGTCAATTTGTTTTAGTATTTTTTTTCTACTTTGTCCTTATTGCAGGTAGAGTCTCTACAATAGCGTTGAACCCACACAGAATCAGAGAGATAGAAGATTGGTTAAGATCACTTCTAGTACATTTCTGTTAGTGAAAATGGTACTGGAACACAACTAGTATAGATGTGTGTGTTTCTTTTTAAAATATGTCATACATAAAGCATCCTTTTCTTTCTCCTAAAAATGCACAAAAAAAAAAAAAAAAAAAAACATTTTTTACACATTTTTATTTAGTTTTTGTTTTAAGCTTTTTGGTTTTTCATAAAGTGTTTTTTCAGACTAGTGGAAAGAAAACACCCAAAACACTGTTAAGTGTTTCTTTTATAGCACTTTATCTATTTGTGTCAATGGATTTCAATTACAATGCATATTTTTATGCATTTTATGCCATAAATCTCCACTTTAGTAGCACTTACACACACCAAACTTTACATTTTTATTCCTGTCTATATCCTGAAGGTTTTTACAGAGGGATTTGTTCAGATATAATTTGCTTGATTTTATACATTTTATTCCCCAAATTCTTTTTTAAAATGTAGTGTTTCCTGTCTGTTCAGTTTTTTCTGAATTATGTCGGGACGAAATTAAATATCCAAAATTCCCTCTGTATTTTGATTCTAACATGTCAAAAAAATTAACAAGAATTTGGAAACTTGACTTCATCCAGTGTTTCGATTTTTGTACTAGAAATGTATGCAAACTAACATATTTCATTAAATAATGGCTCATTTGCATATTTAAACCTAACATTTGAGAAAACTTTTAATACAAAAAAATGTTTGCAATTATCAAAGTAATCAATCAACTGGGTAAGTAAGGTGATAGCTATTAGTACATTTTTTTACCCTTTTCACCTGCAGTGTCTCGCATTAAGTTACAAAAAAAAATGTAATAGCTTCTTCCACTGATGTTACAAGCTCTCTAACTTTTTGCAAAATATATTTTATATATCAGTAGATTATATATTACGAACATATTTTACTTTAATATATTCTACATTATGGTAGTAAAATTGCATGCTAGAGGAAAGACACTTTACCATTCACATTTTCATCGCATTTATTAAATTACATTGCTATATGAATGATATTAATGAGTATTTATCTTTTTTTACCCTTTCTTCCTTTTTTTTGGTGTGCTTTTAAATCAAATTTAGAATTGTATTTGTACAGCAGTTCTCACAATACACAATGTTTCTAAACAGCTTCACAGACAAAAATAATGTTATTTATAATGTCTTATTATATTCATGCACTGCGAAAAATAATCTGCCAATGGGGTAAGAAAAATAATCTTGTTTTCTGTTTGAAATAAGATTTTTGGCAGATTATTTTGCTTGTTCTAAGCAAAAACTCACTTAATTTTGAATTGTTTTTTTTTTTTTTTCAAAAAACAAGAAAATAATTTTTACTTGTCTAGAAAATCCTTGATTTAAGAACTTTTTATATAATTTGACTGAAAAACAAACCTAAAAAATCTATGTAAGAAAAGCATTTTTTGCAGTGTGCCTGTTGCATTTAGCAGATCACAGCTTTGTGATAATATACAGTAGTTCTCCATCTTAAGACATATGCTTGAGATACAAGTATGCTATATCGTATTTATATATCACCCTAAACAAGTAAACTGTATGTATGTATGTATGTATATATATAATATATATGTGACCCTGGACCACAAAACCAGTCTTAAGTCGCTGGGGTATATTTGTAGCAATAGCCAAAAACACATTGCATGGGTCAAAATTATTGATTTTTCTTTTATGCCAAAAATCATTAGGAAATTAAGTAAAAATCATGTTCCATGAAGATTTTTTGTAAAATTCCTACTGTAAATATATCAAAATGTAATTTTTGATTAGTAATATGCATTGTAAAGAACCTAATTTGGACAACTTTAAAGGTGATTTTCTCAGTATTTTGATATTTTTGCACCCTCAGATTCCAGATTTTCAAATAGATGTATCTCAGACAAATATTGTCCTATCCTAACAAACCATACATCAATATAAAGCTTATTTATTGAGCTTCCGTATGATGCATACATCTCAGTTTTGTAAAATTTAACCTTATGACTGGTTTTGTGGTCCAGGGTCACATATTTATATATCAAGCTGTGCAAAATACAGTACTGAAATCTTCTATACAGTATATACTGCTTTACGTGAGTATACTCTACATACAGCGCCACTTAAAGTGCGTTTCACAAAGAATTGTGGGATTGCCTTCTTGAGGGACACATGCGATGCTGCATTTAATTCTAGCCAAGTAGAAGGCCACCTACCTTTTGAAACATCTGTCTTGTTGGGAGCACCCTATGTTGCCTTAAAATGCTTTCTAGGTAGGCAGCTCACTAAGTTTCGGAGCCGAAAATCATGCATGCACACACTAGCCTACTCATTGAAAGAGGCAAACTGAGAAGCCATGTTTCCTCTCTCTCTCTCTCTCTCTCTCTCTCTCTCTGTCTCTCTCTGTCGCTGTGCCTTTGCATTATTCGTCATGCCAGCTTAACGGCTCCAGTGTGAGCAGTTTCTGGAAAGAAAAGAGGGGGAAAAAGACAGAGATGGCCCAGGGGGGAGTGATATCAATGTTGCACCACAGCATTTGACTAATGGCTATTCAAGTCCCTCAGATGCTTCTGTTTGACCTGTGGAGTGGACGAACCTTCCCAGCAGCCCTGCGAATGAGCAGCGGCCAGATTAACATGTTAATGATGCGCTCCGCTGAAGACGTGGACAATGGTGCCTCACCACGTCTAGCGGATGATGTGAGGCCAGCTAAAGAGAGTGAGGTTTCTCCGATTTCCATGTTTGTGTTCCTGCTCGTATCAATGGCTCAAATGTTTTGAATGTCAATGGAAGAAGAATAAAACCCGCAGAGAAGATAAAATCAGTACAAAAGCCTCAGAACATTAGCTGTTCGGCCAGAGCTAAAGTGCTTCTGCAGCTTGTACGTGTGCGTGTGTGCGTTTGAGTGAGCGTGAGCCATCTTAGCCCTACATGTTCAAATGTGTGTGTTAAGAGTTTATATGGCCAGTTGTGTTTTTGAAGGCGCATATGTGTTTGACTGCATGTGTAAATTGTGTGTTGGATCTATTTAGTCACTGTACTTGAGTGTTGTTGAGTTGCGTTGAGTTGTTTTAGTGTTCCCTTGCGAAAAAGAAGTTTATTCAAGTGTGCTGTTAGTATACGTCTTTTAAACAGTGTTGTTTTCGTCAACGATGACGATGACGAAATCATTTCGTTGACGCCACTTTTTTTCATGACGATAACGAGACGATGACGAGATAAAAATGGCTCGTTGATGACTAAAACATGACGAGACGTGTGTGAGTTTTCGTTGACGAGACGAGAATAGACGAAAATGTTAGTGGGTGGTCCGTCAGACGTTTAAAATGCATGACATTTCCGCTTATTGTGCATGCCAATTAAAACTTAAAAAGTATCTGACGCTATGGCAAGCCGTTTTAGCATTAAATCCTTGTTTGTCTTTTATGTTCTAAAACATTCCTTCATTATTGTAATTATTGGTGAAAATAGTCGATCCGGAAGCTCACATTGTGTTGAACTATAGATCTGCTATTTTCAGAACTTATAAGTGACACTACCCAACAGCAAAATACTTACTGACCTACATTAATTTGTTAAAAGACTACTTTTTTCCCTTTTTTTGACTAAAACTAGACTAAAACCTTTTTGACATTTCGTCGACTAAAACTAGACTAAAACCTTTTGGACTTTTCGTCGACTAAAATTGGACTAAAACTATCACATATAGAAGTGACTAAAATTTGACTAAAACTAAGCATTTTAGTCCAAAAGACTAAGACTAAGACTAAATCTAAGATGGTTGTCAAAAACAACACTGCTTTTAAACTAAAAATACTTTTTATGTACTTCTCAGAAATATACTTAAAATGACATTATACTTGACTTATACTTATTTACTTGTGCTCCAAAAACACTTTTATTATTATATGGCAGGGGAACTATTATACATGCTCTGCATAGAATTTCCAAAACACAAGTGAAGAAGACACCGAAAAACAACATCAGACATAACATTATGGAATAAAATGTTGACCCATGAAGAGGTAATAAGCTTTGGGGTGTTTGATCAACTCCATCTATGTTTTGTTTATCATTCTGAAGTCTTTTTTCAGCTGCTGGTTCAAAATGTTTATATATTTATTTATTTATTTATTCTTTAATTGTGATACTTACCCACATTCATGTGCTGATAAAAAAAGAATGCATGAAGTTAGAATAAAATGTTTTTGCTTGCAAGCAGATACCCTGTTTTTTTCTTTTAATGTTTTGTATGTTCAGATATTCATATAACAAAATATATACAAATTAATACCTAAATAGAGACATAGTAGTATATTTACGAGTACCCTTGCAGTATAAATCTACTAAACTAGTAGTTTACTGAAACTATAAAGCAAAGTGTACTAAAAAGTTTTCAATTAGTAAACTCGAAATTTAGCTCAGGAGCATTCGTATTGCTTCTAGATGTTACTACACTTCGAGTGGAGTTAAACTGTGGCAAATTCATTTGAATGAGTCTGATTTAGAAAGGCACACACCTCTCAGAAAAGGTCTAACACCTGAAAATGCATATCAGAGCAAAAACCAAGTCCTGAGGTCAAGATAACTGCCTGTAGAGCTCAGTGACAGACTTGCGTTAAGGCGATGATCTAGAGAAGAGTTCAGAAAAAAATCTGCTGCATTGAAGGTTCACAGAAGCATTATCCATAATGGAAGACGACTGGAACAACTAGGACTCTAGAAAATGTCTGCCAGCCCCCATCCAAGCTGAGCCTGAGAGGTGAAAAGGTGAGGCAAAGAATGGCAGATAATTGCCAAATGCAGATGTGCAAAGCTTGTCACATCAGACCCAAAAAGGCTGTAAAGGTGCTTCAACAATGTACTGAGTTAAGGGTATGAAT
Source organism: Garra rufa (assembly GCF_049309525.1). Lineage (NCBI taxonomy): Eukaryota > Metazoa > Chordata > Actinopteri > Cypriniformes > Cyprinidae > Garra > Garra rufa. The sequence goes on along the minus strand of NC_133380.1, from coordinate 38,354,087 downwards.
ACTTATGCAATGTATTTATTTCAGTGTTTTATTTTTAATAAATTTGTAAAATTTGCAAATCTGGTTTTTGCTTTTTCATCATTATGGTGTATGGAGTGTAAATTGATGTGGGGGAAAAACTAATTTAAAGCAGTTTAACATAATGCTGCAACAAAACAAAATGTGAAAAAAATGAAGGGGTATGACTACTTTTGCAAGGCACTGTACTTAATAAACTTGAAGTATACTTCTTTTTGGTAAGGGTTGTGTGTGTGTACACATTTGTGTCATTTTAGTTGGTTTATGTTGGAGTGTGTATGTTAATATTTCTATGACATGACAATATTTCTGTGATGATCGTATGTGTCAATGTGTCAATATTTACTTTTGTAATGTAGTGTATATTTTTTATACTATTACAGTTACACTAAGATGAGTGCATCAAGCTTTTTAAAAGAATATTACCATAAACCCTTAAAAAGCTCCCTAGAAAAAAATAAATGATGATTAAAATTAAATTTAAAAAAAGCTATTTACATATTTAATAGCACATTTTTAGTCAATATGTCAACTTTGACAGCCTTGAAAAAAAAATGTTTTAAAAAAAAATATTTTCTGTGGTAAATTTAGCATCCCTTGCTGCCTCCTGGGGGTCCCTTAGTTTGAAAAATCTTGTTGTAGTGTTTTTGTGTGGTTTAACAATGTCTATGTGTGTGTGTGTGTTGGTCTTTTATAACCCTTTGCATTAGAGTGCTGTTGTGTATTTAAGTGTGCTGGTTTTGTGTTGCAATTGAGTATTTATTATCAATGAATGTATGATGTTTATTTTAGCTGGGGTCCTTTTGAAACCACGAGTTTCAAAGCTTTCAGTAAGGTTTGTTTGTGTATGTGTAAAACCCCAGCTGACATTTCAGCCTCATTTGCAAATAAGAGGAAAAGGAAGCTGAAAATAAAATGAGAAACATTTGATAAGCGATGAAGAAAAGGGAAAATATGACATTTCTCTGTCAGAGTAGGAGGTTACATTTTACTTTTTTGTTGCCATTGCGGCAGACAGTAAAGTGTCTTGATAAAAGAATCAGAAGACCTGCAGATGCACTGGAAACTGAATAAATTATAATTGCAGATCAATCATAACAATTTCTGCTTCAAAGAAATAAATTTTATAGAGTATCTGATAAGGGTGAGCCATCGAAACTGAAATTAAATAGAGGACGATGGAGGAAGTTGAAAGAACACCGTAGCGGACAATTCCCAATATTTATCCATTAAAGATTACGACCGTCAGCTTTGAAACTTTCATAAAAGAACAGACAGCAGAAAATCACACCTCCTGCCTCTCTCCGTCAGACGCTGCAGTGTGGATATGTGTCTTGACTAATCACTTGAAATCGGAAATAAATGTTCGCTCGGTAAATGTAGCGTGAAAAAGAAACAGCTTTTTTTCCCCCTCAGTGAGGAGCTTGTGGGATGTTAATTGATGGGAGTTTGTGGCGGCTGCTAGTAGCACTGAGGGATCATTATCACTGGGGCTGAACGACTGCATCTACCGCCACAGTTTGTGTTCTCCTCCCAAAACCTGCAAAGAGAGAACTGTCGGCGAACGTCCGTCGCCTAACGCTAGATGTTTTTAAAACCTGCAAAAAACTTTCAGAATGACTTGACTCAAAACAACAAAAAAGCACTGATTTGGACAAGCAGTTGGCACACATGCATTGAGCTACGAAGCTCATGTGGGATGGAGAAGTTCAAATATAGCTTGCAACCTGATCCAGTTCTCTCAGTCATCTCAATTAAATACCTACTTTCTCAAATAAAAAGTTGCAATAGCCCAAAAATGTGAAAGAAAGAAAGAAAGAAAGAAAGAAAGAAAGAAAGAAAGAAAGAAACTAAGGAAGGAAGTAAGGAAGTAAGTAAGGAAGGAAGGAAAAAAAGAAAGAAAGAAAGAAAGAAAGAAAGTAAGGAAGGAAGTAAGGAAGTAAGTAAGTAAGGAAGGAAGGAAAGAAAGAAAGAAAGAAAGAAAGAAAGAAAGAAAGAAAGAAAGAAAGAAAGAAAGAAAGAAAGAAAGGAAGGAAGTAAGGAAGGAAGTAAGGAAGGAAAGAAAGAAAGAAAGAAAGAAAGAAAGGAAGGAAGGAAAGAAAGAAAGAAAGAAAGAAAGAAAGAAAGAAAGAAAGAAAGAAAGGAAGGAAGGAAAAAAAGAAAGAAAGAAAGAAAGAAAGAAAGAAAGAAAGAAAGAAAGAAAGAAAGGAAGGAAGGAAAGAAAGAAAGGAAGGAAGGAAGGAAGGAAGGAAGGAAGGAAGGAAGGAAGGAAAGAAAGAAAGTAAGTAAGTAAGGAAGGAAGGAAAGAAAGAAAGAAAGAAAGGAAGGAAGGAAGGAAGGAAGGAAGGAAGGAAAGAAAGAAAGAAAGAAAGAAAGGAAGGAAGGAAGGAAGGAAGGAAGGAAGGAAGGAAAGGAAGGAAGGAAGGAAGGAAAGAAAGAAAGAAAGAAAGAAAGGAAGGAAGGAAGGAAAGAAAGAAAGAAAGAAAGAAAGAAAGAAAGAAAGAAAGTAAGGAAGGAAGGAAGGAAGGAAGGAAGGAAGGAAGGAAGGAAAGGAAGGAAGGAAGGAAGGAAAGGAAGGAAGGAAGAAAGAAAGAAAGAAAGAAAGAAAGAAAGAAAGAAAGAAAGAAAGAAAGAAAGAAAGAAAGAAGGAAGGAAGGAAGGAAGGAAGGAAGGAAAGGAAGGAAGAAAGAAAGAAAGAAAGAAAGAAAGAAAGAAAGAAAGAAAGGAAGGAAGGAAGGAAGGAAGGAAGGAAGGAAGGAAGGAAGGAAGGAAGGAAGGAAGGAAGGAAGGAAGGAAGGAAAGAAAGAAAGAAAGAAAGAAAGAAAGAAAGAAAGAAAGGAAGGAAGGAAGGAAGGAAGGAAAAAAAGAAAGAAAGAAAGAAAGAAAGAAAGGAAGGAAGGAAAGAAAGAAAGAAAGAAAGAAAGAAAGAAAGGAAGGAAAGAAAGAAAGAAAGAAAGAAAGAAAGAAAGAAAGAAAGAAAGGAAGGAAGGAAGGAAGGAAGGAAAGAAAGAAAGAAAGAAAGAAAGTAAGGAAGGAAGGAAGGAAGGAAGGAAGGAAAGAAAGAAAGAAAGAAAGAAAAAGAAAGAAAGAAAGAAAGAAAGAAAGAAAGAAAGAAAGAAAGGAAGGAAGGAAGGAAGGAAAGAAAGAAAGAAAGAAAGTAAGGAAGTAAGGAAGTAAGGAAGGAAGGAAGGAAGGAAGGAAAGAAAGAAAGAAAGAAAGAAAGGAAGGAAGGAAAGAAAGAAAGAAAGAAAGTAAGGAAGTAAGGAAGTAAGGAAGGAAGGAAGGAAAGAAAGAAAGAAAGAAAGAAAGAAAGAAAGAAAGAAAGAAAGAAAGAAAGAAAGAAAGAAAGAAAGAAAGAAAGAAAGAGAGAAAGAAAGAAAGGAAGGAAGGAAGGAAGGAAGGAAGGAAGGAAAGAAAGAAAGAAAGAAAGAAAGAAAGAAAGAAAGAAAGAAAGAAAGAAAGAAAGAAAGAAAGAAAGAAAGAAAGAAAGAAAGAAAGAAAGAAAGGAAGGAAGGAAAGAAAGAAAGAAAAATCTGAACCATGAAACAAACTTCCCCAATGATTTGACTTAAAATAATAATAAAAACATTTTCACTACTTTTCTTTCCATGGCCTAACAATAACCACACATATGCTATATAGTTGTGGTGCTCACATGGGAGTAGTACGTTCGAATCCAGCTTGCAATGTTTTATGAACTTTAATAAAATCCCTTTTCTAATGTGGTTATTGAAAAAGTGTTAAAAAGCCTAAAAATAAAATTTGTAAAAATGTCCAGCATCTAATAAAAGATCTAATTATTTTGAGGATTTAACCGATTGCAAATGAATAATAAAAATAAATTAAAGGCATTTTACATTCTAGAATGGGTTAGTAAGATGGAAGCTGCAGCCAGAAGTTTGGGTTAAAAGATTTAGGTCATGCTTTAACTGCCACACAGAAATCAGGGTGATCCAGAAAACCTGACATGGAACTTTCTGGGCTAGCAAACGGCACATTACCCCACATGTAAGCACGCCAGCATTCCTGCGTCCTAACCGTCTTAACTCACAGTCCTGACCTACATTTCTGCAGCGTGTCTGTCAAACGGAGGAAAGAGGGGAGAGAGTCTGCTCTTGCTCTGGTGTAAGCAAACTCAGCCCTGTGTTTATGTTGAACGTCAGTCCTCTATATGCTGCTATTCAAGCATTTATCCTTGCTGTTGTGCAGGAATCCCACTTCGGATGTAAAACATACAATGTTCTTCAAGCCAAAAGTGCTGCCAATATAACATAGAACAATATATATATTTAATCATGCCCATTAATCATCAAATCCATGAAACTGATCTATTTGTGACTAAATGTCGGATGAGTTATGAACGTTTGGGGTTTCTAAAAAAAAATTGGTTGCTATATATTCTTTTAATGTTTTTAATTAAAGCAAAAACAATAACAAACACATGGTGAAGTGGCAGAGCCAGCACAATCATTTCATGTTTGTTAAGTTGAAAGATGTACATGCTGGGAACGGCTGGAGAATGTTGTTTAGATGACTGTCATCCAGCATTACAGAATACCACAGCAAAAGGAAATTAAAATGAGAAACAGAACAAAAAATGCCAAACCCCAGAATCTGAGGAACCAACTGTTTTCAAACACACAAACAACTGCCTCTTTAGATCATCTTTCAGTGGGAGTCCCTCGTTTATGGCTGAATTACATGGAAGGTTTTGTCTTAAATGGTGAAAACCAACCAACCAAGACATCTTCAGCAAGACCAAGTTCCAATCCAAATTTTCACAAAATTAAACCAGCTAAATTAGGGATGTCTAGCAATCATTCCACTCTACATCATTGTTACAAAACCTGCTGAGCCGCCTATCTAGACAGCACTTCAAGGCCTCACACATGCATGCAGTGAAATTAAATGCAGTTCTAAAAGACAAGCAGAAACACTAGTACTTCTAAGATATCTCACTCTGGACTAATTCTGATGGAACGCTGTATTAGACAATCCCTGAATGCATTGCAGTGTGCTCAGTGTGCTCACATTAATTCAAGATGGTAGATATCATTCATAAAGCATTGATAAAAAATGGTTTAGTTAAAAAATGAGTATTTTACCCAATATTAATTTGTGTAGCTTTATGTTTATTAGAGTATAAGCTTAGCAACCCACGGATATACTACTGCTAACACATCTTGTGAAAAGCAGATACAACACAGCATTACAACACGTCCTCATCAGACGCAATACGATAAGATTCCAACGGCAAGCAATTTGTCTGTCCACACCAGACATGACGCAGCTTCAAGATGTGACAAAATCAATCACAAATCACAGCCAAATAGCAGAGCGTGTGGGCGGGCAAGCGCAATGCTGTCTCGCACTCACAACGAAATGGATACAAAATCAGAGGATTGGAAATGGGAACATCAAATTACAAAAAAAAATAAAGGGGTTATATATATGTGATTTCATGTTTTCCTTTGAAAGTCCCAAACCCAAAGAGATATTCTTCATAAAAGTTAAGCCTCAGTCACGCTTTCCTAAAATGCATAATTGAAACACGCCCCCACAAATCTACGCCACTATGTGAGAAGATTTACATAACACCACACAAATGTATACGCAAATAAACAACTTTGCAAGGACATTCTGGAGCTTCTGACTGACAGCCTGTAAGTGTGTTTTCATATTAAAGGGTTCATATGTTGCAGTTTCTTCTTTTCCTTTGTCTTTGGAGTGTTACAAGCTGTTTGTGCATAGATAAGATCTGAAGAGTTGCAAAGCTTAAAGTTTCAAAACCAAAGAGATATTTATTATAAAAGTTAAGATTTAGCCACGCCTTCCCAAAACAGCTCGTTCACACACGCCCCAACATGTCTACGTCACAGCATGGGTAGATACCGTCCATATGTATATGGAAAGAAAGAAGTGTAACTTTTACCGGCTGTAGTATTGTTGCAGCCGCCATGTTGTGGAGACACAGTGTGTTTCATTGCCAAAGCGAAAGTACTTTGTTGTCCAAATGAAGACACAACTAGAAATCAGTAGTTAAGTTATATTTACAACACTGTCCTGGAAAAATACAACGCAAATATTCGAGTAGGTGCTGTGCATTTCACAGAGGACTGTTTCCTGAACCTCGGACAGCAGCATACAATGCCAGCTGTGCACAAAGGGTTAAGGCTATAAAGTGGGGCAATTCCAACATTGCAAGGACAGTCTGTGCTTCTGACTGATGGCCTGTAAGTTTCATATTTGTGACCCTGGACCACAAAACCAGTCATAAGGTTAAATTTGACAAAACTGAGAGGTATACATAATATGGAAGCTCAATAAATAAGCTTTCTATTGATATATGGTTTGGTAGGATAGGACAATATTTGGCCGAGATACAACTATTTGAAAATCTGGAATCTGAGGGTTGCAAAAATCAAAATACTGAGAAAATCACCTTTAAAGTTGTCCAAATTAAGTTCTTAGCAATGCATATTACTAATCAAAAATTACATTTTGATATATTTACAGTAGGAATTTTACAAAAAATCTTCATGGAACATGATCTTTACTTAATTTCCTAATGATTTTTGGCATAAAAGAAAAATCAATAATTTTGACCCATACAATGTATTTTTGGCTATTGCTACAAATATACCCCAGCGACTTAAGACTGGTTTTGTGGTCCAGGGTCACATTTAAAGAATTTGCTACTTACTATTCAAACGCAAGTTTTGAGCAGTGTAGAGTAGTACTTGTTGTTTCTCATTCTACAATCTAAGACGCAACCCAATGCAACGCGTAAAAAGACAGTATGAGTCATTATAATCAGTAGTTATGGATGCAACAAAGGCCTTGACTATAATGGGTTTTACTATTTCTGTCTCGTCGCGCTGAGAAACGGCATCACAACATGGTTAGGGGCGTAACATTTCCTTCACACGCTTGAGTTATTCAGCCAATCACTATGCACCAGATACCTGTAGGCGGCCAATCAGAGAACACCTCGCTTTTCATCAATGATGAGTTTTGGAAAAATCAAAGCATTTCAGTAAGGCGGGGCAGAGAGGAGCAACAATAATGTACAGTTTGTGCAACAACAATGTTTTGAACCTCCAACCACATAAACACATCACACTGCACCAAATATAGAAAATAATGCTCTTTTTAGCAACATCATATGACCCCTTATGACAAATGTGCTACTGACTATTCAAACACAAGTTTTGAGCAGTGTACAGTAGAGCTTGTTGTTTGTCATTTCTACGATCACAAATCGTGGTTTTATGTTTATGGTGTAGGAATGCGGAACAAAGCACCCAAACAGAAGTGTTCACATTTCTGTTAATCAAAAAGAATCCTCCTCCCAGCCATAAAATTTTAACATGACCATCACATGATAATCACCAGACGCTAATTGTATGGACCGCTTTTGTCGAGATCTGCGTCTTACGCATCCAGAGAGAAGAAAACGCTCTCTGTCTCAAAGCACCTAAGAAACAAACCTCCAGTCTTCTGAAATAAAGCTGGCATGGCACATGATGCGTCCAGCGTGACTCACATGGTTTTTCGGACTTCCTGTCCCCCTCTCCCCCTGACATTCCAAAACACCCCGTCTCTCAATAGAGATACGTACACTGCAGAGACAATCTTTAAGAAACAATCAGCTTATAAACAGTATCATATGTTTTCATTTATATGCTCGATGTGTTTTATGTGATCGTTGGAGTTTAATCTATGCATTTATATGCCTTTAGCAGTGACAAATGTTTTAGCATGCAAGCAATTTACCATGGGGTAATATGCGATGAAATATCATGATGGATGCAGTTTGTCTGAATGAATGAGAAAATGATTGTGTATACTTTGTTATACTTTCTTTTTTATACTTTAAATAGTTTATTGAAGTTAATAACAAAAATTGCAGAGAAATCCATATCCTAATAAGTTACGTACCAGAAGGAATTACAGGACGAAAAGGGGGTGGCGTGACCCGCCCCTTCAGCAATGCCATTGGATCCCAGCATCGTGGGACGTGCCCTAGCGGCCCGTTTAAAACTTCATGTTCCTAACAGAACGGAGCGAACTAAGCGAACTCAGCAAGAACTCAGCGAACTAAGAGCTCCCAGCTCTTGCCTCACGCCTTTCGCCTCTTGTGGTTTGAGTGCTTTTCCATCTGCGCTCGACCGCTCGACCACTCGACCAAGCACGCGACGGTGCCATCAAAACTCTACAGAACAAACTGAAATTTCGTGACTGCCGAACTTTTCCAAGTCTCGCAACGCCGACTCAAAAGAACTTCCAGCGCATCAACCTGCGTAACCAGGCAACCGAAAGATCGGCTCCAGAAAACCACTCCTCCACGTCGAGGGATTTCCCAAACTACGTCATCGACCAGCAACCAACCAGAACTTTCGCTCAGACGAGCCCCCGGAACCCCCGTTCCCGGCACAAACGCAAGTAACAAGATCTCTGTTTACTTCGCTGAAACTGGTGCAAAATACTCCCTAAGTAGTTAAAAGCTAAGTCTCTGCTTTTGTGATTTTCTAAGGTTGCGATCTAAGAACTAGTTAAGGTACTAGAACATTTGGGGTTCTTTTCAACTCAGTAATTGCTCATCCCCGGAACTGTATGAGTGTGAGTGTGTGTGTGTGTGTGTGTGTGTGTGTGTGTGTGTGTGTGTGTGTGTGTGTGTGTGTGTGTGTGTGTTTATTTGTGTTTTAGTAGAGATTAGTGTTGTGTCTTAGAGTAGTTCAATAAATCATTGTTTCATTAAAAGAAGTGTCTTGACTTTATGTTCACAAAAGTTCTATCTGTGTTTAGATCAAGCTACCTCAGCTTTAAAATTTCCTAACGTAATATTTTGGTTTATTTGTGATCTTGGCCAGGAACATAATATAAACCTTTTTGAGTTAATACAGTATGCTGAATTGACCACTTTGCTGGACGAATGGTTAAGAAGTGTAATCTATTAACTCTGAATCAATTTAATCAAGTTCCGAATCTTTCGATTCGATTCCTTATTTGAATCATTATAAATTTGAGCTAATTAATCCTTACAGATGGTGGAGATAAAACGCGAACACATCTAACTATTTGAACATAAAACAAGTCATTCTGTATGTGTATTTTGTTCTATTTTATCCGGAAGAAATAGACAAAAGACAGAGAAACAGTTTATTGTGTACTGTATGCTTTATTGTGGCTGCCAGTCTGGAATGAATGAAAACGTAACTTCGAGTTGTTGTGTAAAGAATTTAAACTGCAGTAAAGTTTTAGAAATTGAGACAAAGAAAAGAAGAACAACGAGTGTGTTCCTTGTTTTTCCTCTCTGTCAAAAGGCCTTGCAGCTAGTGTTTTACCCTGCGAGTTCCAGAGTGAAAACTTAAGCTGACTCCCGGTTTAAGATCTTTAGGCTCGCGACCTAATGCTCTTTTACCAAATATTCACTTAAAACTAACGTTAGTGAAGTTAAGACGTGGCGCTCAGCGCGAGCACCCACACGTTGCTTTATGGGAGAAATTTTGAGATCTTAAAATTGTGTGGCTGAGTCCATATGTGCTGTGGTGTTGTTTAAACAGACAAGCACAGAATTAAGGTCCGCCGAGACCTGTGAAATATGTTGCATTAATCGCAGTAAAGCTGTGGATATATGTGCCTCACTCTAACGAGTTGAGACAAGAATCTAAATAGTGCTTATTTGCTGTGCAATTCCGAAATGTGCTGTCATTTCATGCATTGTATTTGAAACTGCTTAACTCTCTCACTTGCTGGTTGTTGCCATAGAAACGCTGCGACCCGGAAATCGTTACACACCTTTTCCGGGGCAGAGTTTCGTTGTGCAGGCGCAGTCCGCCTGCTCATATTGTAAACCACAAGTGGTATAGCTAACCTAGCTAAAGCTAACGCGTGTGCATTGAAGCCTATGTAAAACCATTAGCCTTGAAAAATAGCAGTTAGCACGCAATCGGTTAGGGTGATCCATTGTGTTTGAACTCAGTGTGTGTAACGTTGTTTGGGTGACTCAATCACAAGCTTTGAACTTTAACGCACATTCTGCAAACTTCTTTACTTCATATCTCTGTACACTATTCCTTGTATTTCTTCCCTCCTCCCATGTGACAGGAATACTGACAATTTTAAACTTAAATCTCTTTTTGATGCGATTGTAACAAACCATTAAAGCCCTATCATAAATCTCAAATTAAAACATTTTATTGTTTCGATTTAAGGCTCTCTCCTTTTTGACTGTTTGCATTGCCAGATTAAACTGTTACAAGCTTTATAATCAAATACTATTTTTAAGCTGATTAATTTGAATACTTTGATCAATCTTAATAAATAATCACATCTCCTTGCCACACCGCACTTTCTGTGATTGATTTAACATTGATTTGTAGTCAATTTTAAGGAGGCATCATTTTAATTTGGTCACCAACTTTCATTGCCAAGGTGATAATTTATGTTAAACATTTTTTTATTTGGAAATTTTAATCTCTAATTTAAACTTCTGATTCCAATTAAAAAATTTTTGATTTTAATTGAACATTTTAATTTTAAGTTTAATCATAATCACATTTCCCCTTTTCAGACGGCAATGATACACGTTGAATAGAGAAATTATAATTTCCTTGACCAATTTTTAATGAAAACTTCTAAATTATAACCAGGAACAATCATTATTGATTTGAAAACGACTCCTTTTACAATCAATAGTTGTTCCTTTTCCCATACCTCAATGGTTTGTGTTGATCCATTTGATTACAACGGCTGACTAAAACTCTAACAAAGCGTTACAGTTTGAGTTCTGCCACAATCATTACTGAATTGAAACATCAATTTTAATTTGCAAACCAAGGCTTTAATTGTCCTATCAAGTCTTGTCATATTCCCTGACTTGGGAGCGAAACCTCATTTCCAATTGGTTGTCTCTCTCCTCACTCTCTCTCTTTCACCTAGCTGTCCTCCTCTTGATTCGACTACTGCTGCTATTTCCTCGATTGTGCCTGTGAGAATCATAAAAGCAGAGAATTTTGGTTGTTTAAAAGACATTTAATCAATGTTCATACAACTTGAAAACGCCAATTAAACTTGTGCCTAACTCTCACTTTCCCCTCTCATCGTGGAACCCTACAGCCAAGGTCCCAACGAGTCCAGCGAGGACTGATAGGCGCCAGTCGTGAACCCGTTTCTAGAAACGCTCTGATTGGTGTACAGTGTCAATCCTACCAGCTGCAAAGCCAATACTGTCATTGTTATTGTATATTCCCTCATCCCGGAGGGGATTATAATAACCATCATAGTCCTGGCGTGTTGAAATTCCCATTTCTGAGCACCGTATCTAGAAGCATACATCAAGTTGAGAAAAAAAAAAACTTGACTGTACTCATTCTGGGGCCAGAAAGGTGTATTTCACTTTCAATCTCTCTCTTTCTACCTTCTTCCCAAAGTGTTCCTTTTGTTGTCGTCTCTTTTCTCTCTTCTCTTTAGAAAAAGGGGGAAGCAGCCGACGACTACGCCGTTCTTTGCTGTGGGTGTTTGTTCCTCTTTCCTCTCTCTATTCTAGCTACAACACCCGTGGTTACCCCCTCGCCTCCTCCATAGCGACGCTAGCTGGAGGCGTGCACACCAGTGAACCACCTGCGGGGAGAACCACACTCACCTCAACACAACACACCCAAAACCCACTTACACCCGACACCACCACACTCACACCACTGTTTTGGTTTTGTTTGTTTGTTTTGTTTGTTTGTTCTTCTTTCTACAGGTCTGTGTCAGTCAGTGGTCTGGTCTTTCCTCACGGCATCAAAACATGCCTCGCCCAACAGACCCCGTTGGTCACTGGGAGGACTTGGAAATCTGGCTAAGCGCCGTGACGGACAGCCTCTTACCCAAAGCCGCCGAAGCTGTCAAACACCAGACACAAGACCAACTGGACAACAACATAACAGGCATCATGAAACATGATCCAGGTCAGAGCTACGGACACAAAGAGCTAGCAAAGATCACTGGCTCCCTGAGTCACACCCTCATCGCCTCCCTCAAACAGAGCGACAGACAAGCCGCCTATCTTCAGCAGGAGCTGAAACGCGCACAGCGACGCATCGAGCAGCTAGAGCTGGAGGCTCAAGATCGACGGGAAGGGTCCAACGAGACGGATCCCAGAGCAACTGAGGAGATTGCTAGACTACAAGAAACTCTTGCTAACAACACACAAGAAATGGAGCAAGCAAAGTCAGCCCGCGCCGAACTCAGCGGCGAGTTACAGTACGCCGAGCAGCTACTGGAAAAGGCAAGGCTGGACTTCAGAGACAAGAACAGCAGAATTAAAGCCCTCGAAACACATCTGAACGAGGCAAGAACTGAGATAAGTTACCTCACTCAACAACTTGACGACATGAAAGAGGTATTTGACAGTGTCAAAAATGAACTCAGACATGCTTATGAACTGCGCCCTGAGCCAACCAGGACGCAACGGGCCCCGCCCTCACCCCTGCCAAGCAGGCCCGGGTCCCATGTTCCTGAAACGTCACGTGAGAAAAAGGCGGAGGGAGCGACTCAGAAACCCTCGCCAGCTCCTTCTGAAGAAACCTACCTCACACCCAAGCTACGAGAACTCCCCAAGGCCAGCCATAACCCATCACATGGCATGGACCTCAAAGACCTTGACAAGCTGACCCGAAACATCAGCAAATTCACCCCGAGTGTGCCAGATGGTCAAGACGTCCACTCTTACTTGAATGATATCGATTTTCACTTAGAAATGAGACCCAATGTTACTGACAAAGACAGACTTTATCTGCTGCGAACGACATCCAGCCCTGAAGTGCGGAGCTTCCTGGACCGACAGCCTTCTCACACAAAGAATGACTACCAATCGCTCCGCCAAGCCCTCATCAAGGAATTTGCAGTCCCGGAATCAGAGCAAGGACTGGTGGCCGCCCTGGAGACAAAACAGGGTCGTCATGAATCCTCCCAGGCATACTATAGCCGGCTTAGAGAAGCATACTTCGGAGCTCGCAACAAACCTGACATGGAGCAGGACATGAACTTTAAGACTCTCTTTCTGAGAAATCTCCATCCTGCGGTAAGCCACCACCTTGGCGTCCTTGCATGCCCACAAACAATGACGTCTCAACAGCTGCGAGACCTGGCGCACAAAGCCTACGGCAAGCAAAAGATGGCGTCAGAAAAAGGCACCAAGTCTACTGCAGTTCTTGATTTCAACACACAATGTCAAGAAATGACCCTAGAGGGCGCCCAACACCAAGAAAGCTTCAAGCCACCTCCTAGAGAATGGAGACCATCCTCATTCAACAGAGAACGTGACTTTCACTTTGGCGCCCGACCTACACAAAGAAACGACCGCTGGGATGGACCACGCGGACGACAACACTCACCTGAACGCTACTGGGAAAAATCCTGGTACCATCCAAGACCTTGTGAGAACCGATGGGAGAGATCATGGAGCCAGCCAACCTCATCAGGAAGCTCAAGAAATGGCTTGTGGGAATCTAATGCAACCATTCCAACAAATCGACGAAAGAACTTACAAAGATCCCACACTGATCAAGCTCAAGCTGAATCTACACATGAAGAAGAGACATTGCCGTGTTTTGATTCACAAGAACTGATGAAAATGATGATGCAAGAGTTCTTCAAACGCAAAAAGGAGGATAGGAAGTGGGAAAAGAAAGAGAAACCCACTGCGGCCTGACTAGCGGCCAGACAAGAAGGCAACGACCACCTGGTCCAACAAACCACACAGAACAGCACCTCTTCTCCTTACCCCAAGAACACTGTAACTGTCATAACTTCAGATGGACAAGAAAGCTTCTTTAAACATCCAGAGCAAGAGACAGAAACTGACTCAACACATGACACGTCAGATCACAGAAGCTTCCAACAAACACCTGCTGATATAACAACTCAATCACCTGAAAGTGCTGTCCTGGTCGTCTGCCACTCCTCTGAAGAACTCAGAATCAGTCCTGAACTCGTACCTATCTCATCTCAAACTCCAGCCCCTCAACTCCTAGGCGATCTCACTGAGAAAGGTACAACGAGAAAGTTTTACCTTCCCATCACCATCGAGGGTCATGTCAAAGTGGAAGCTCTTCTAGACACAGGAGCCGACATCACTCTAATGTCAACTGAACTCCTTGAGAAAATTCAAAGAACGATAACTGATGGAACTTTCAAACTCCAAAGGTGCGAACTGAACCTGCAAGCATACTCAAACATGGGCCTACAGCTGAAACATGTGGCCCCAATTCACCTAACAGTGGGACCGATGAATCTCATCCACCCAGTCTACATCTCACCTCTAAACAACTATCCGCTCCTCATAGGAAAAGATCTGCTAAATCGCTTCAAACCCTTGATAGACTTTAAGCACCTGAAGTTGTGGACGCAAGTCCGTGAGCCATTGCCCTTCCAGTCAGTAGTCCCCAATGAGTCGCAGTGTCAAGCCACAGACGTTGCCTTCAATTTGCTTAGTGACGATGCAGTGTCAAAGTCAAGGCCAAGCTCAAGTTCAACGCCAAGCAGCAAAGAACAAGGCCCTTTCCTCTGCTCACTGCAAGCGTGGGACTCAGACTCAGGTCCCCCTCAACTCAGAACTGCCATAAATGTCCAAGACACTTTAGTATCTGTTGCAGTGCTAGCCCCTGGGCAGGAAAGCTCAGCCGGCAGCCTGAATCTCTTCAAAGCAACGAAGCACAGACACCAAAGCCTACCAAAGGACACCAGACTCAAGAAAGCAGATCACCAAAGACTTAAAGAAATTCTACATGAGTACAGGGACTCTTTTGCAAAGGACGTCCCGGACTGTGGCCCAATGAAACTGATGCCCACAGCGTAAGTCCATGACTGCCCAGACAATCACCAGGGCAATCTGAAAGCGGGCGTGGTCCGGCTCAACAGCGACCCTTGCCCATCACAACCATTCAATACATTTCATGCCCTCCCACCCATCCCGATGGCTACAGCTCTTACCCGCCACCAACATACCACTGGTATGCAACACCCCTCCTCCTCCCACATCAGCAGACCTGCCCATTTCTGCTCACATCTTCGAACTTTACTCTCCTACGAGTTCTACACTTGACTAATCCACGTCTTCAGACCTCCACACCCTCCAATCCATCAAGAACATGCTGCATCTGCTAACTGATGCCCTCACATATGTCTCTGAGCCCCTAACTGCGCCAAAGCTTGTAGTCCCTCAGAGCCAAAGGGGGATGAGGCTTAGGCATGCATACGATGCACCATGCGCAGTGCACTGTGGTGCCAAAACCACCTACAACCCATTCAAACAGGTGGCACAGTGGCCTGGCATACAACAAGATGTGGCAGATTACATAGAAGGATACCTGATGTATTGCCAGCTTCAACCAAGAAACCCAAGCCACCGAGCATAACTCAAAATTGAAAAATTATGCAGGAAATATAGAGACATTTGGATGTAAAGCCCCATACTAACCATCTCCTTCGCACAAGGAACTCAGTGTTGGAAACAAAGTGTGGTATTACGGTTCCGCCATCCTTGGCAGAACACTCCCTATCACCAGTCGGAGAAAGTCCTTACCCCACTGAAAGGAATCCCACAAGCTCTCGCCTGTTGCCCACCAAACCAAAAGCGCAGCAAGGCAGTTCCTCAATAGGTTCGCCAAAAGCCGATAAAGAAACATTGGGACTCCAACCGACAGCAAAAGGGGGAAGACCAAACCCACTGACACAGACCGACAATTCATGACTATGCCTCACACTAACATGATTTCTATCCTTCTAGGTGAACACACAGCTAACTTCCTAAACACAACACAAATCACCTAAACATTCTCCTCTGCCGCACTGCTAGGACCAACCTCCGCCCAGCAGAGAGGAGCTGCTCCACACATGTGACACTTATCCTTACTGTCTAACCTCAGTCAGTGTCATTGTGTCTCTTCGTGTTTTTCTTTTTCTCCCTTTCCCTATGTGCCCCTTCCTTCTAGCCCTCATCAGAAACTTACCTAACTTTCTTTTAAGTCTAGGCCCCTGAAGGTGGGATTGACTCAGTACACCAAATTAGTTGCAAATCACTGCCAGAAATTTCGTTAACGATTTGAGCAACCCCGCCAAACCATGACCGTCGTGGCTAACTGTCCCGTTGTTATTTTCTATCTCCAGGTAGATGTTATGATTCGCCGCCCTGTTTTTCTGCGTAATCAGGATTACCAATAGCTAACCGCAAAGTCTACATCTAAAGGTGTATGGCCGATTCGACCCTATGATGTTTTCCAGAACAAACTACACCCTATCAGCCTCCAAAAGTCTTGGGCCGACACCCGTCAGACACGGGAAGTCCTTGCCCACATGCAGGCAGATGTGAACCACATGCTGCGCTAATTACAGAAAATGATCGTAACCCAGGCTGAATTAAGCGGGTACAACCGGCGTCCCAAACGATTATTGGGCGCTCTGCTGGGGCTGGTGCGGCTGTAGGCACTCTGTTTAACATTCTAAACCTAGCCACCTTAAAACGACATGCGAACAAACTCCAAGCTGAATTACGATTTAGCAACGTCATAAATCTTAACGAACGGTTCACAGTCATACCAAAACGGTTACGCTCAAACGCAACGCCTAGTTACTCCCATGGCCCATGCGCTACGAGAAAGAGACTCCTTAATGGATAGCCCGCCTTGAATACGATCCCAAGCACTGTCTGACGTAGCACCTGATCGAGCACACGTCTACACCGCCTCGTTGAACTCCCGATACTCCGGTCAATCAAGACCGCCAAATTAACAATAATTCTCACCGATGCGGCCCTACGTCATTTCAAGTGCCTCTAACTGTACCAGGCCAAATAACTAAATCCCTGCACCAGTATTCAGCTAGTGATGGAGATTTTGTTTGTGTCTTGTGTGTGCCTTGTTCTCTCTCTCTGCCTCTTGTTCCAGTGCCTGCCGATGTTCACACCAGAAACATCGCCAGCCAAAAGGGGGAATGTGTAGGAATGCGGAACAAAGCACCCAAACAGAAGTGTTCACATTTCTGTTAATCAAAAAGAATCCTCCTCCCAGCCATAAAATTTTAACATGACCATCACATGATAATCACCAGACGCTAATTGTATGGACCGCTTTTGTCGAGATCTGCGTCTTACGCATCCAGAGAGAAGAAAACGCTCTCTGTCTCAAAGCACCTAAGAAACAAACCTCCAGTCTTCTGAAATAAAGCTGGCATGGCACATGATGCGTCCAGCGTGACTCACATGGTTTTTCGGACTTCCTGTCCCCCTCTCCCCCTGACATTCCAAAACACCCCGTCTCTCAATAGAGATACGTACACTGCAGAGACAATCTTTAAGAAACAATCAGCTTATAAACAGTATCATATGTTTTCATTTATATGCTCGATGTGTTTTATGTGATCGTTGGAGTTTAATCTATGCATTTATATGCCTTTAGCAGTGACAAATGTTTTAGCATGCAAGCAATTTACCATGGGGTAATATGCGATGAAATATCATGATGGATGCAGTTTGTCTGAATGAATGAGAAAATGATTGTGTATACTTTGTTATACTTTCTTTTTTATACTTTAAATAGTTTATTGAAGTTAATAACAAAAATTGCAGAGAAATCCATATCCTAATAAGTTACGTACCAGAAGGAATTACAGGACGAAAAGGGGGTGGCGTGACCCGCCCCTTCAGCAATGCCATTGGATCCCAGCATCGTGGGACGTGCCCTAGCGGCCCGTTTAAAACTTCATGTTCCTAACAGAACGGAGCGAACTAAGCGAACTCAGCAAGAACTCAGCGAACTAAGAGCTCCCAGCTCTTGCCTCACGCCTTTCGCCTCTTGTGGTTTGAGTGCTTTTCCATCTGCGCTCGACCGCTCGACCACTCGACCAAGCACGCGACGGTGCCATCAAAACTCTACAGAACAAACTGAAATTTCGTGACTGCCGAACTTTTCCAAGTCTCGCAACGCCGACTCAAAAGAACTTCCAGCGCATCAACCTGCGTAACCAGGCAACCGAAAGATCGGCTCCAGAAAACCACTCCTCCACGTCGAGGGATTTCCCAAACTACGTCATCGACCAGCAACCAACCAGAACTTTCGCTCAGACGAGCCCCCGGAACCCCCGTTCCCGGCACAAACGCAAGTAACAAGATCTCTGTTTACTTCGCTGAAACTGGTGCAAAATACTCCCTAAGTAGTTAAAAGCTAAGTCTCTGCTTTTGTGATTTTCTAAGGTTGCGATCTAAGAACTAGTTAAGGTACTAGAACATTTGGGGTTCTTTTCAACTCAGTAATTGCTCATCCCCGGAACTGTATGAGTGTGAGTGTGTGTGTGTGTGTGTGTGTGTGTGTGTGTGTGTGTTTATTTGTGTTTTAGTAGAGATTAGTGTTGTGTCTTAGAGTAGTTCAATAAATCATTGTTTCATTAAAAGAAGTGTCTTGACTTTATGTTCACAAAAGTTCTATCTGTGTTTAGATCAAGCTACCTCAGCTTTAAAATTTCCTAACGTAATATTTTGGTTTATTTGTGATCTTGGCCAGGAACATAATATAAACCTTTTTGAGTTAATACAGTATGCTGAATTGACCACTTTGCTGGACGAATGGTTAAGAAGTGTAATCTATTAACTCTGAATCAATTTAATCAAGTTCCGAATCTTTCGATTCGATTCCTTATTTGAATCATTATAAATTTGAGCTAATTAATCCTTACAATGGAACCCCTCCACCTGGGTCTTACTCGCAATAGCTCCTGCATGGAAAGCAGGCACACTAACAAGGAGGTTAAAGACTTACTGTACTTACTGTAAAGACAGTAAGGTTTACCTGCACAGCACCTACCGCTGACCTCCGTTACACTCACCCCCCTAAACTTCACTCCCATCCGGGTCACGGCACCAATGCAACCCCTCCACCCGGGTCCTACTCGCACCCGCTCATAGCGGGTCTCGAACCCGGCTCTCAGGCATAGGAGGCGGGCGTACTAATACTAACAAGGAGGCTGAAGACACTAGCCTCAGTCGCTAGATGCGCCTCTTGAGATCAGGGGAGTAAGGTTTACCTGCACAGCACCTACCGCTGGCCTCCATTACACTTACATAGTTTCGTGCCCGCGATGCGATGTAACGCAATGCGTAAAAAGACAGTATATGTCATTATAATCAGTAATTATGTCCCCAAAGGGTGCAACAAATGCCTTATTTATAATGTTTTTTATTGTCTTTGTCTCGTCACACCGGGACACGGCGTTAAAAATATGGTAAGAAGCATAACATTTCCATCATGCGCTTGAGGTATTTGGCCAGTCACAACACACTGGATTGTCTGCTAATAACACCATGCTTTTTAGAACAATGAGCTTTGTGCAAACTTGTTTTAGAAAGGCGGGTGGTATGTGGAAAATTTGAACCTGAAACTGAGTAAAAACACATTGCATTACACCAAATGCACAAAATAATATTTGTTTGCAACGTCATATGATGCCTTTAAACCATGTTAAAATACATACTCAATGTTACAGTGATTCAGTGTTTCTCATGGAATACACTTGATTTTTGACAGTCCACAGTTTTAATGTTCTTTTTGTTTTTAAGATATTTTTAAGATCTGAGGAGAAATATCCATTGTAACTTTCATTACAGCTATAAAGTCATTTAGAAATGTAATAATTTTAATATTATACAAAACACAATAGATCTTAGTCAGGTTAGACGCCACACTGAATTTAACAAGGATGAAAACGAGGCTGCGAGGAAGAGACTTTCTAACTTTCTTAACTGTTAATGAAGTTTTTTTTTCAAATTGGCTACCTACAAATGAGGACACTCAAATGTGAACTGTATACTGTACATCCGCAAAAGTGGGGCGAGCAGACTGAGTGAGGAAAGAAAGTGAAAACATACCTCTAGAAGCCAGGGCTTGAGTTTGCGGTCGAGGATTATGTCAAAACCCAGCACCTCAAAGCAGACGCTTGCGCTCCCTGGTGGCTGACCCGGGCGGCACATGCGGTAGGCGTGGAGCACATGGGGCTCGGCCACTATCAGGGTCTTCACCACCAGCTCCTGCGAACACATGCACAAAACACGCATTTGTTATATAAGATGACACAACAAATTTAAACAACTCCAATCAGTACTTTCAACAGTGAACGTTGTGAATTGAACTGCTCACAAGAAATGCATGACATTGTGTTAACTCTCTGTGAGGACATGTTCGTGAAATCTCATTGCATGTGCAAACAGCCCGTATGAGGGACTCATTAACATCCAAGCTCCCTGAAGAGACATGATAGGTCAAAGACTGACAGCACGCTATGGGAAGACAGGGGCAGATCGTAGGAAGACAGGAACAGACGGCCTGTATCAGCTGCTGTACTCTCTTATCAGAGGTCTGGCAGGCCGGCGGTCTCCCTGCATGATTAAACAGAGGCTGTGTTGAAGTATGAGGGGCAGATAACCGGCGGGACGTTTGCTGAGCGTCCCGTGGACCCCAAACGTGCAGTTCCGGAGAAGCAGGTTAGATCCCAGCATGCAACCTCCACAGAGAACTGAAAGAATTATGTGTGCTTGTATGTGTGTGTGTGTGTGTGTGTGTGTGTGTGTGTGTGTGTGTGTCCTCAGCTAAACTGAAAATTGTCATGCACATCTGTTCTGACACATGAATGAGAATTTAGCATTAGTTTTCAGTAGAGTCTTCTGACTGGCTTCAACATCTGAGAAATTATTTCAAAAAATAAGGACAGCTTGTGAGCCAATACGAAGACACTGGATTACAAAGAAAGGTGCACACTGGTTAAAATGTTTGGCAAAGGAGTCAATAAATATAGTTGTGCAATGAGTGGATGAGCTCTCAATTTGAAAAGATGAAAGAATTGCAATTAGATCAAAAGAGAGAAGTGGACAGCGAGGAGGATGAGACTGCAAACAGAAACAGGGGAAGATAAGGGCAGAGCTGTCACACTGCTAACACTCTGACAGGAAACAGATTCGTTTTTGAAAAGAAAATTTGATACAATTGAGAAAATGGAGCCAGGGAGGCTGATTAACGTATGGATGCGTCATCTATCAAATTCAGAAAAATACGGTAAATCTGGATAAGCTTATCATCAGAGTCGTGATATGCATTGTGATATGAAATAAAAACCATTCATCTGTAAAGTTAATGGAAATGTGAACAAAAGTGTGAAGCGATGCCGTCATATGCTTAAAGACAAGGACGCTGACGCAAAAAAAATAACTTCCTGGCATGAAAAGCTAAAAACTCCAATTACATAATCTTTTATCGTGGCACATTATCAAACCTACTTCCACTGTATCATGCAAGATATTGAAAATGAGAAGCAATAGAACAAAAAACAACTCACTGACACATCGCCCCAGAATTTGGCCACATCGTAATCGTTGGTTCGAAGAAACTCTGTGAACCAACCGATAGAGCGCTTGCTGCCTTTGTCCACGGTTTCATCTCGCTCAAAGTTCTCGTTGTGTTTGTTTACAGAGTAGTTGGTCAAGTGCATATACAGCTGGTTCTGATGGAAAAAATTAAGGACCATAAGAGAGTAGATCCATTTATTATATAAACTGGCACATTTATGGTCTGCATAACAGAACATATTAGGGCTGCACAATTTAGATTACATTACAGATGCCACGATTACGTAATTGTCCAAAGCCAGTATCAGTTTTCATGTTGTGATTAATTGATAATGCTTTTATCATGGTATACGGTATTGTCACGAAGTGGTGTTGTAATACAGTATAACAGGTTTAATAACTAATTTCTTATAACAAAAATAACTGAACATTTAAATACAATAAACCAATACATATAAAACTTAATTATAAAGTATAAAGTGTAAACAATTTACACAGATTAAAGTGCAAAAGATTTGCATGCAGTTGCCTTAAACAATGGTATAAAGCTATTTAAAACATCAATCAATGTAATTTGTGATAATCGTAATTAATGATCGCAATTACAATTTCAAGGGAATAATCGACAATTATGATTTTTGCCATAATCGTGCAGCCCTAGAACATATGCATAAG
>NC_133380.1:38321705-38331518 GCF_049309525.1 Garra rufa | reverse complement strand
AACAAATCTAAATTAACCCCAAAATGACTGATCCTGTCTTTGCTGTTTTATAGAAAAAAAAAACACACAAAATAAAAAAAAAACTAAAATAAAATAAATTAATAAACCAAGTGTTTTTTAAAGTTCGTTTTCATTTTTTTTTTATCTTCTTCTAAATCTAAATTTAAAAAATGGTTAACCCAAAAATGACTCATCCTGTCTTTGCTGTTTTTATTTTAAATGGAACACAAAAAATAATTTAAAAACAGAATTTTAAAAAGTCAGTTTTACATGATAATTAATAAACTGTCCTTGTATGCAGTGTAACAATTTAAAAAAAATGCTACTTTTGTATTTCATGAAGAAAATAACAGTTATTTCTCATGAAAAAGAGACTTGAAAATTCGGATTCAGAGAAAACCAAATTCACAGTGCTTAAAAAAATAAAGCATTTGGTAGAATTTAAAAATATTTGTGTGTTTAAGTGTTAAGTTAATTTTAATTTGAAAAATCTAAATTAAAAGGATGGTTAACCCCAAAATGACTTATCCTGTCTTTGCTGTTTATTAAAAAAAAAAACACACACACACACAAAATAAAAAAAATACTAAAATTAAATAAATTAATAAAATAACAGTTATTCTACACTTCTTGAAAATTCTGATCCAGAGAAAACCAAATTCACAGTGCTTAAAAAATAAAGCATTTGGTAGAATTTAAAACTATTTGTGTGTTTAAGTGTTTTTAAAGTTAATTTTAATTTTAAAAATCTAAATTAAAAGGATGGTTAACCCCAAAATGACTTATCCTGTCTTTGCTGTTTATTAACACACACACACACACACACACACACAAAATAAAAAAAAAAAACTAAAATTAAATAAATTAATAAAATAACAGTTATTCTATACTTCTTGAAAATTCTGATCCAGAGAAAACCAAATTCACAGTGCTTAAAAAATTAAAGCATTTGGTAGAATTTAAAAATACTTTTTAAACAACCAAATAAACAAAGTGTTTTTAAAGTTCTTTTTTTTATCTTCTTCAAAAATTAAACAAATCTAAATTAAAAAGATGGTTAACACCGAATTGACTGATCCTGTCTTTGCTGTTTTATTTTAAACAAAACACAAAACAAAAAAATTAATTAATTAATTAATTTTTAAAAATCAGAATTTAAAAAATCTGTTTCTCACACAAAGTTATCACACAGTTTCACAAAAATGATCAACTGTCCTTGTATGCAGTGCAACAATTTTTTTAATGCTACTTTTGTATTCCATGAAAAAAATAACAGTTAAAAAGAGACTTCTTAAAAATTCTGATTCAGAGAAAACCAAATTCACAGTGCTTAAAAAAATTTAAGCATTTGGTAGAATTTAAAAATATTTTTAAACCACCAAATAAACAGTGTTTTTAAAGTTCTTTTAATTTTTTTACCTTCTTCAAAAATTAAACAAATCTAAATTAAAAGGATAGTTAACCCCAAAATGACTGATCCTGTCTTTGCTGTTTTATTATAAAACAAAACACAAAATTAAAAAACAATTATGAAAAATAAATTTTAAAAATCAGGTTTTTAAAAAAGTCTGTTTCTCACACAAAGTTATCACACAGTTTCACAAAAATGATAAACTGTCCTTGTATGCAGTGTAACAATTCTTTCTTTTTTTAATTCTCATAAAAAGAGACTTCTTGAAAATTCAGATTCAGAGAAAAAGAACATAAAAAAGAAAATGAACGTCGCAAGAGGAGCATTAGATAAGAGGAACGTGCTTTCGACCATCTTGGGTGTGCAGACAAGCTCTTACAGCTCTACTTGACCCGCGCTTGGCAAACACTTGACAAGCACTTCCTGTCCCTGGATGCTCGCTGCTTCTCTAATGATTGTCAGAACACCAACTGCATCAAGGACATAACCTTCACGAGAGCTAAACACAAAATCAAGTCAATTTGTTTTAGTATTTTTTTTCTACTTTGTCCTTATTGCAGGTAGAGTCTCTACAATAGCGTTGAACCCACACAGAATCAGAGAGATAGAAGATTGGTTAAGATCACTTCTAGTACATTTCTGTTAGTGAAAATGGTACTGGAATACAACTAGTATAGATGTGTGTGTTTCTTTTTAAAATATGTCATACATAAAGCATCCTTTTCTTTCTCCTAAAAATGCACAAAAAAAAAAAAAAAAATTTTACACATTTTTATTTAGTTTTTGTTTTAAGCTTTTTGGTTTTTCATAAAGTGTTTTTTCAGACTAGTGGAAAGAAAACACCCAAAACACTGTTAAGTGTTTCTTTTATAGCACTTTATCTATTTGTGTCAAAGGATTTCAATTACAATGCATATTTTTATGCATTTTATGCCATAAATCTCCACTTTAGTAGCACTTACACACACTAAACTTTACATTTTTATTCCTGTCTATATCCTGAAGGTTTTTACAGAGGGATTTGTTCAGATATAATTTGCTTGATTTTATACATTTTATTCCCCAAATTCTTTTTTAAAATGTAGTGTTTCCTGTCTGTTCAGTTTTTTCTGAATTATGTCGGGACGAAATTAAATATCCAAAATTCCCTCTGTATTTTGATTCTAACATGTCAAAAAAATTTACAAGAATTTGGAAACTGACTTCATCCAGTGTTTCGATTTTTGTACTAGAAATGTATGCAAACTAACATATTTCATTAAATAATGGCTCATTTGCATATTTAAACCTAACATTTTAGAAAACTTTTAATACAAAAAAATGTTTGCAGTTATCAAAGTAATCAATCAACTGGGTAAGTAAGGTGATAGCTATTAGTAAAAATTTTTACCCTTTTCACCTGCAGTGTCTCGCATTAAGTTACAAAAAAAAATGTAATAGCTTCTTCCACTGATGTTACAAGCTCTCTAACTTTTTGCTAAATATATTTTATATATCAGTAGATTATATATTACGAACATATTTTACTTTAATATATTCTACATTATGGTAGTAAAATTGCATGCTAGAGGAAAGACACTTTACCATTTACATTTTCATCGCATTTATTAAATTACATTGCTATATGAATGATATTAATGAGTATTTATCTTTGTTTACCCTTTCTTCCTTTTTTTTGGTGTGCTTTTAAATCAAATTTAGTATTGTATTTGTACAGCAGTTCTCACAATACACAATGTTTCTAAACAGCTTCACAGACAAAAATAATGTTGTTTATAATATCTTATTATATTCATGCACTGCGAAAAATAATCTGCCAATGGGGTAAGAAAAATAATCTTGTTTTCTGTTTGAAATAAGATTTTTGGCAGATTATTTTGCTTGTTCTAAGCAAAAACTCACTTAATTTTGAATTGTTTTTTTTTTTTTTCAAAAAACAAGAAAATAATTTTTACTTGTCTAGAAAATCCTTGATTTAAGAACTTTTTATATAATTTGACTGAAAAACAAACCTAAAAAATCTATGTAAGAAAAGCATTTTTTGCAGTGTGCCTGTTGCATTTAGCAGATCACAGCTTTGTGATAATATACAGTAGTTCTCCATCTTAAGACATATGCTTGAGATACAAGTATGCTATATCGTATTTATATATCACCCTAAACAAGTAAACTGTATGTATGTATGTATGTATATATATAATATATATGTGACCCTGGACCACAAAACCAGTCTTAAGTCGCTGGGGTATATTTGTAGCAATAGCCAAAAACACATTGCATGGGTCAAAATTATTGATTTTTCTTTTATGCCAAAAATCATTAGGAAATTAAGTAAAAATCATGTTCCATGAAGATTTTTTGTAAAATTCCTACTGTAAATATATCAAAATGTAATTTTTGATTAGTAATATGCATTGTAAAGAACCTAATTTGGAGAACTTTAAAGGTGATTTTCTCAGTATTTTGATATTTTTGCACCCTCAGATTCCAGATTTTCAAATAGATGTATCTCAGACAAATATTGTCCTATCCTAACAAACCATACATCAATAGAAAGCTTATTTATTGAGCTTCCGTATGATGCATACATCTCAGTTTTGTAAAATTTAACCTTATGACTGGTTTTGTGGTCCAGGGTCACATATTTATATATCAAGCTGTGCAAAATACAGTACTGAAATCTTCTATACAGTATATACTGCTTTACGTGAGTATACTCTACATACAGCGCCACTTAAAGTGCGTTTCACAAAGAATTGTGGGATTGCCTTCTTGAGGGACACATGCGATGCTGCATTTAATTCTAGCCAAGTAGAAGGCCACCTACCTTTTGAAACATCTGTCTTGTTGGGAGCACCCTATGTTGCCTTAAAATGCTTTCTAGGTAGGCAGCTCACTAAGTTTCGGAGCCGAAAATCATGCATGCACACACTAGCCTACTCATTGAAAGAGGCAAACTGAGAAGCCATGTTTCCTCCCTCTCTCTCTCTCTCTCTCTCTCTCTCTCTCTCTCCGTCTCTCTCTGTCGCTGTGCCTTTGCATTATTCGTCATGCCAGCTTAACGGCTCCAGTGTGAGCAGTTTCTGGAAAGAAAAGAGGGGGAAAAAGACAGAGATGGCCCAGGGGGGAGTGATATCAATGTTGCACCACAGCATTTGACTAATGGCTATTCAAGTCCCTCAGATGCTTCTGTTTGACCTGTGGAGTGGACGAACCTTCCCAGCAGCCCTGCGAATGAGCAGCGGCCAGATTAACATGTTAATGATGCGCTCCGCTGAAGACGTGGACAATGGTGCCTCACCACGTCTAGCGGATGATGTGAGGCCAGCTAAAGAGAGTGAGGTTTCTCCGATTTCCATGTTTGTGTTCCTGCTCGTATCAATGGCTCAAATGTTTTGAATGTCAATGGAAGAAGAATAAAACCCGCAGAGAAGATAAAATCAGTACAAAAGCCTCAGAACATTAGCTGTTCGGCCAGAGCTAAAGTGCTTCTGCAGCTTGTACGTGTGCGTGTGTGCGTTTGAGTGAGCGTGAGCCATCTTAGCCCTACATGTTCAAATGTGTGTGTTAAGAGTTTATATGGCCAGTTGTGTTTTTGAAGGCGCATATGTGTTTGATTGCATGTGTAAATTGCGTGTTGGATCTATTTAGTCACTGTACTTGAGTGTTGTTGAGTTGCGTTGAGTTGTTTTAGTGTTCCCTTGCGAAAAAGAAGTTTATCCAAGTGTGCTGTTAGTATACGTCTTTTAAACAGTGTTGTTTTCGTCAACGATGACGATGACGAAATCATTTCGTTGACGCCACTTTTTTTCATGACGATAACGAGACGATGACGA
Source organism: Garra rufa (assembly GCF_049309525.1). Lineage (NCBI taxonomy): Eukaryota > Metazoa > Chordata > Actinopteri > Cypriniformes > Cyprinidae > Garra > Garra rufa. The sequence continues at coordinate 38,326,271 of NC_133380.1, read as the reverse complement.
GATAAAAATGGCTCGTTGATGACTAAAACATGACGAGACGTGTGTGAGTTTTCGTTGACGAGACGAGAATAGACCAAAATGTTAGTGGGTGGTCCGTCAGACGTTTAAAATGCATGACATTTCCGCTTATTGTGCATGCCAATTAAAACTTAAAAAGTATCTGACGCTATGGCAAGCCGTTTTAGCATTAAATCCTTGTTTGTCTTTTATGTTCTAAAACATTCCTTCATTATTGTAATTATTGGTGAAAATAGTCGATCCGGAAGCTCACATTGTGTTGAACTATAGGTCTGCTATTTTCAGAACTTATAAGTGACACTACCAAACAGCAAAATACTTACTGACCTACATTAATTTGTTAAAAGACTACTTTTTTCCCTTTTTTTGACTAAAACTAGACTAAAACCTTTTTGACTTTTCGTCGACTAAAATTGGACTAAAACTATCACATATAGAAGTGACTAAAATTTGACTAAAACTAAGAAGCATTTTAGTCCAAAAGACTAAGACTAAGACTAAATCTAAGATGGTTGTCAAAAACAACACTGCTTTTAAACTAAAAATACTTTTTATGTACTTCTCAGAAATATACTTGTCACGACCACACACAAAGGGAGAAGGTGAGTATCTTTCAAGGTATTTATTAACAAACGTGCACAGTTCAACACACGTGCAAACGGGTGAATAATGTCTCTGTGGTCAAATCTTCAAACATAACACAACAGGTGAGTTCAAGTTCATAAGGATCATAGCGTTAGCAACAGTCACTTCCCTCTGACACGATTAACGTGTTTCACAGGAGAACATCAGAGCAATCCACGGGGAGCACAGGAGAACATCAGAAGAATCCACGAGGAGCACAGGAGAACATCAGAAGAATCCACGAGGAGCACAGGAGAGACAACAGGAGGGGGAGAAGATCCACAGAGAAGCATCCATGCAACTTCGATACCAGCCGCCGAGTGAATGTCTGGGGAGAGTATTTAAAGGGAGTGGTGATTACGGGTGCAGGTGACGGTGATAGAGCTCTGGTGATGGGCGTGGTGCAGTGATTGGGACTGAGGGAACGTGCTGAGGGTGTGACATTATCTCCCCCTCCCGGTAGGCGCGTCTCGCGCCGTGATGGAAACACCAGGGAGGGGGGGCGGGCGCCCTGGAGGCCGTTCCAGGGCAGGACCTTGTTGGGTTGGGAAGGCCTCCAGGGCGGAACAGGAAGCCATGGCGGGTCCGGCGGCCACGGCCGGACAGGCAGTTCCGGTGGTCTTGGTAGGTCAGGCGGCCATGGCCGGATAGGCAGTTCAGGTGGTCTTGGTAGGTCAGGCGGCCATGGCCGGATAGGCAGTTCAGGTGGTCTTGGTAGGTCAGGCGGCCATGGCCGGATAGGCAGTTCAGGTGGTCTTGGTAGGTCAGGCGGCCATGGCCGGATAGCCCCCGTGGCCTTGGCCTCATTCCTCGGCCCGGTCACGTTGGCCTGGAATATATGGCGCCCCCCCAAAATTTTCTTGGGGGAATTCAGGGGTTTGGCAGGACCGTTTGGCGGAGTGGGCTCTGAGAGGCTGGACAGGACCAGTTTAGGCTCTGAAAGGCTGGGCTGGGCCAGCGGAGGCTCTGGACGGCTGGACGGGACCAGCTGAGGCTCGGGACCGCTGGACGGGACCAGCTGAGGCTCTGGATGGCTGGACGGGACCAGCTGAGGCTCTGGAAGGTTGGATTGTACCAGCGGAGACTCTGGTGGATTGGACGTAACCAATGAAGGCTCAGGACGGCTGGACGGAACCAGCGAAGGCTCTGGATGGCTGGACGGGACCAGCTGAGGCTCTGGACCGCTGGACGGGACCAGCTGAGGCTCTGGATGGCTGGACGGGACCAGCTGAGGCTCTGGAAGGTTGGATTGTACCAGCGGAGACTCTGGTGGATTGGACGTAACCAATGAAGGCTCAGGACGGCTGGACGGAACCAGCGAAGGCTCTGGATGGCTGGACGGGACCAGCTGAGGCTCTGGAGGATTGGAGGTAACCAGTGAAGGCTCAGGATGGCTGGACGGAACCAGCGAAGGCTCTGGAAGGCTGGACTGCACCAGCGGAGGCTCTGGAGGACTGGACGTAACCAGTGAGGGCTCTTGAGGTGCGGGCTCTGGACGGCGCTCTTGAGGAGCGGGTTCTGGACGGTGCTCTTGAGGAGCGGGCTTTGGACGGCGCTCTTGAGGAGCGGGCTCTGGACGGCTGGACGACCCCAGCGGAGATTCAGGAGGGCTGGGCGTCTCCAGCGGAGACACTGAAAGAGCTAGCTCCGGGCGAGCGGTCACTGGAGGGCGCTCTGGCGGCGCGGTCACTGGAGGGCGCTCTGGCGGCGCGGTCACTGGAGGGCGCTCTGGCGGCGCGGTCACTGGAGGGCGCTCTGGCGGCGCGGTCACTGGAGGGCGCTCTGGCGGCGCGGTCACTGGAGGAACATCGGCCATTTTGGCAGGGGAAACCGGAACGTCGGCCATTTTGTGAGCTAGCATGGCCGCCCGTACTGACCTCAACGGTGGGTCGAGCACGTTGGCCATCAGAATTGGCAATAACGTTGGAGGGCTGGCCGCGAGTTCCGGGCTGGCAAGGTGGGAGAAGCTATTGGTTTGGTATGTGAGGGGTCCAGGCGAGGGGTAAGCCGGCAAGACGGGCTGGGTTTCGTAGTGGGTTGGATGAGGAAACTTACCATCACTCTTCATTTCTTTAACCTCGATACTAGAGCCATTTATATAAAGAGTGAGGTTGAGTAGTTCAATCAAGGAAAAATCACATATGGGGAGTTGCATCGGATTGTTTCCTCATCCAATCCCATACGAAACACCACAGCAAGAGTGAAGTCGGGCCAGCTTACCCGATGGGAGAGCTCAAGGAATTCCTCCACATACCACTCCAATGTTCGCCCACCTTGCCGTAGGCTCCATAGCCTGTCCTCAGCGTCCGACAGTTTTAATGATTCGGGAGAGACACCGCTGAATGCTGCGTTCGCCTCCATGAGTGAGCTGAAGAAATAATTTTTTGCGGGGCTGGTATCCTGTCACGACCACACACAAAGGGAGAAGGTGAGTATCTTTCAAGGTATTTATTAACAAACGTGCACAGTTCAACACACGTGCAAACGGGTGAATAATGTCTCTGTGGTCAAATCTTCAAACATAACACAACAGGTGAGTTCAAGTTCATAAGGATCATAGCGTTAGCAACAGTCACTTCCCTCTGACACGATTAACGTGTTTCACAGGAGAACATCAGAGCAATCCACGGGGAGCACAGGAGAACATCAGAAGAATCCACGAGGAGCACAGGAGAACATCAGAAGAATCCACGAGGAGCACAGGAGAGACAACAGGAGGGGGAGAAGATCCACAGAGAAGCATCCATGCAACTTCGATACCAGCCGCCGAGTGAATGTCTGGGGAGAGTATTTAAAGGGAGTGGTGATTACGGGTGCAGGTGACGGTGATAGAGCTCTGGTGATGGGCGTGGTGCAGTGATTGGGACTGAGGGAACGTGCTGAGGGTGTGACATTACTTAAAATGACATTATACTTGACTTATACTTAGAAAAAGTCTACATTTATTTACTTGTGCTCCAAAAACACTTTTATTATTATATGGCAGGGGAACTATTATACATGCTCTGCATAGAATTTCCAAAACACAAGTGAAGAAGACACCGAAAAACAACATCAGACATAACGTTATGGAATAAAATGTTGACCCATGAAGAGGTAATAAGCTTTGGGGTGTTTGATCAACTCCATCTATGTTTTGTTTATCATTCTGAAGTCTTTTTTCAGCTGTTGGTTCAAAATGTTTATATATTTATTTATTTATTCTTTAATTGTGATACTTACCCACATTCATGTGCTGATAAAAAAAAGAATACATGAAGTTAGAATAAAATGTTTTTGCTTGCAAGCAGATACCCTGTTTTTTTCTTTTAATGTTTTGTATGTTCAGATATTCATATAACAAAATATATACAAATTAATACCTAAATAGAGACATAGTAGTATATTTACGAGTACCCTTGCAGTATAAAACTACTAAACTAGTAGCTTACTGAAACTATAAAGCAAAGTGTACTAAAAAGTTTTCAATTAGTAAACTCGAAATTTAGCTCAGGAGCATTCATATTGCTTCTAGATGTTACTACACTTCGAGTGGAGTTAAACTGTGGCAAATTCATTTGAATGAGTCTGATTTAGAAAGGCACACACCTCTCAGAAAAGGTCTAACAGCTGAAAATGCATATCAGAGCAAAAACCAAGTCCTGAGGTCAAGATAACTGCCTGTAGAGCTCAGTGACAGACTTGCGTTAAGGCGATGATCTAGGGAAGAGTTCGGAAAAAAATCTGCTGCATTGAAGGTTCACAGAAGCATTATCCATAATGGAAGACGATTGGAACAACTAGGACTCTAGAAAATGTCTGCCAGCCCCCATCCAAGCTGACAGAGCTTGAGAGGTGAAAAGGTGAGGCAAAGAATGGCAGATAATTGCCAAATGCAGATGTGCAAAGCTTGTCACATCAGACCCAAAAAGGCTGTAAAGGTGC